>NW_021637158.1:0-53043 GCF_004799145.2 Neltuma alba | reverse complement strand
TTTTACTCCAAAAAAGGTTATTCTATAACAATTTCTACCTCACCGAAGCAAACTCAATTAGCAATGCTCGTAACGGGTACGAAATAGGTTTACAAATTTTTATTTATAAATAGTTACTTTTTTACTAGATATTTACAAATAATTTGACCGATGATTTACAAATTTTTATATCCCATCAATTAGATCTTACGCTTTTATTGATTCAGTCATGAGAGAATTGTTCACAGCAAAACTGAACAAAGCAAAACATAACAATTACATAAACCAGTATTGTAACCATCCACATTCATGGCAAATTAAAACCTGCAACAAATTGAAGAATAAAAGGATAATTACAGTCAACCTCGACAAGGAGACAGGGTAGGTTCTTAAGGTTGGGCCACTAAATTATCTCCATCATCTCAGACAATAAAGTTATTGCTCAGCAAGTCAACAATATAAAAACCTTTGAATCATAATAATATTATTATTTGTCCAAAATTAAAGTAGAGTGAGACAATAATATTAGTACGAGGCGGACATGAATGAGAGAACTCAACGAGCAAACAGCAACTAACAAAGTTTAAATTTAGAAGGAATTACAATCAAATCCTATAAAAGAGTAATAATTATCAAAAAATTCCACTAACAACCTCAACAGCATATAATAGCTAAGTTATATAGTGAGAATACCCCCATTCTGAAACTTGTTTTTTAATTATTTTTTTTTTTTAGGATTTCATTATGATTCTCTTTTAAATTTACAGAGCAATAAATCACACAGGCCTTTTGTGATAAGTATAAGTCTAAAGAGAGAGTTCACTCCAAAAAAACGAGTCCATTATTAAAAAGAAAAAACCTATTAAATTCATAAACTCCGTAATTCTTATGAGATTTCCTAAACATGGACTGATAACACCTTTTCAATATTACATGTGCACGTACACATCAGTCCCAGGCTGGTGACAAGTACCTAGCTCGGTACAGACACAGACAGAATGAGATCATTGGAAAACAAAGGAAACCAGACTTTTATTACAACGTACGATTGAAATGCTGGCAAATTAAATCACACTGTACTTATGTATGGGATGTGTACTGATTAAGCACTATAATATCATGATTAGCACTCGCAGTCGCACCAGCGGCAGCATCTTCCTGCTAACTCTGGTATGGCGCAGATTGGACGCAGTAAAGCCGGTACACATGACGCCGCTCTCTGAATGCAATGACATATCCTCTTCATTTTCGCCTAAAAGTTGATAATTAAATAAGGTCCGACATGAATTAACAACTAATACTTTCAATACATAATATAAGAATTAGTTTAATATTTAATTTAGTTTTAAATATAAAATCACAATCTACTTTATCTTTTATATTTATTTTTTAATATAATCCTTATAGTAATTATATATATTAAATGTTTTATCATATTGTAGTTTTAGCTCATATATATGACTAGTAATGATATTTTAGAAAAAACAACACTTATTTACTATAAATAACTAATTTATATATTTTTTTAATTTACCTAAATTACTCAATCAGTTTTTATATTAAGAAATAAAGGTAGTATTATCTTTTAAGAGGCACTGCTGGGGATCAATATACGCACAAAAAAGAAGAAAAAGCAAAGAAAGATTTACCCACTTTGGATCCCGCTTTAGTCTCCCACCGGATTCATCACGAGCCCTTGTCTGAAAATAAACAAACGAACACAACAGTGGATGCTAATTTCAGTTACAAAAAAAAAAAAAAAATCCCAAGCCAAATATTCCCCAGGAGTACTCGGACTGCATTGAAAGGAATACCAAGTCACGGCCTAGGGTGTACGTACATACACACACAAACAATAATTGATGCGAAGTATCACAGAAATTTATGAACTTTTGCGTCACATGTAAATGAACCCTGTCTTTGAATTTTTACAATAAACCTCTCCAAATTTTTATATTTACGTTGCTAACACATATGCTATTAGTTTTGTTCAATATTTATTTGGAATAATTAGAGTTCAAGGGCATTATTGCATACAAAAAATAAGTCTAAGAGGCATAAACTTGATATTTTGGGATTAGTCGCACATAAAAGGAAAAGGTCATGAGGTTTTGTGTAAGATTTCGAAGCTTAGAGAGGTTAATTATTAATGTCCAACATAAAGTTTAGAGGGATTTTTTTGTGAAAAAAATAATACTAAGCAAAATGGAAAACAAATGTTGTATTTTGCAAATTAATGTTAAGGCCCAGCTAAGAATACACACGCAAATTAAAAGGAAATATAACATCAAAATATTGCATTTGCTTTGTAGATGTAGTACGGAGTCTTTTAAATAGAACTAAACGCGCTCCCTTACTCTTTAGTCCCCACAGCGATGAAATCAATATTCAGATTACGCACAAAAGATATGTGTGTGTAATCAAAATTCAAAAACAGCGATCAAATGGACGACTTGGACTGGCTTGATCGGATCGGGCAGGATTTGCCGGGAGGGAAAAAGGAAGAAGAAGAAAACACAAGCGATGATATAACAACAAGGGTTTGTTTCTAGTTAAAAAGAAGAAGAGGACATCAAATACTAATATCAAGTACAATATTGTATTCTTAAGCGTCGATGGATGCACGTACTTGTTGAGGTTGATCAGACTTGGACGCAGCTTTTGCAGCCCTCTTTGTGTCCTCCATTATGTTGAATTGATCCTCTCCTCTCCTTCTTCCTCGTTCAGGTTATGTTTGCTGATTAATTTCTTTTTATAGCATTATTCGTTAACTGAGTGGCCCACATGTCTCAGTGGCCGACCAAGAAGTTTACTCCTGGCGCTCCATTTTTGTCCCCCACTGACACCAATGAGTCAGGATTATAATGCTTTATGCAGCCTTGCCTTTCTTATCTCCTCATCACCTTCTTCGAACTAGGGGATTTTAGTTCACATCCAACAGTTTTCTACGTAGGTACGTAGATACCTTCGTATATATGCCATGCGACATGCAAGTTGCCTCCACTCTATATCCCAGAACTTAAAAAGCGAGATGTGGCCTGTATATATACACATATGTAATATTTATTTTACATGTTTATCAATTTTTTAAAATTAATTTTATAATATTTTCCAACAATAATCAAGTAGGAGAAGAAAAAAAAGAATTAAGAAAGATGCTCAAAGTATTTTAGAAAAAACATATCATATTAACTAATTCAACTAAATATATGAAATTATTTTAGATGTGTGTATATATATTACCTCTAGTTTTTTAATATAAATCAGTTGACTATTTGGAGGGATTAAGGAAGTTATTAAATTACTTTAAAGCATTTATATTTATCATTTTTTAAACTAATTTGTCTCACTTATAAATTATATATAATCTAATTATACATATAAGTATTCTAGAAAGATCATGTGACATATGATATAATTAAGAAATATTATAACTTTTTTAATCTCTTCAAATATTCAACTGGATTTTATGTTAAAACCAAAAAGTAGTATTTTTAGGTGTGGATTAAGGAGTATTATAATAAGTCAATTATAACCAAAAACCTTAGGTTCTGAAAAATTGGGGGTTGTGAAATCATTTAGATATTATTTATATCTAATTAGATTTTAATATTTTGATAACTTTTTAAACAAATATATTTTATTTTTATTTTTATAAAAAATATAATTAATGAAAATAATATAGTTATAAAAAAATCTAAACCTAAATCATTTTCTTTTCGTTTTCCTTTACACGTTGGATCGATTCCCCCTCCTCTATCCTTCAAATTGGCGTTGTAAGCTTCTTTCATTCTGTCTCTTGTGACGATGCAATTGGTAAATCTTAAACTTATTAGATTTATTAAATTTGGATAGTCTAAATTTAAAATTTTTAATTAATTATTTTTAAATAAAATTTTTTATGAGAAATTATAGTTAAAAATTATCTTTATTTATATTCCATACTCATCAAAATAGTTATTTTTAAAATAAAATACAAAAAATTAAACTCATACTATTTGAATCTGATTTTGATGAGCACCCAAACTTATCTGATGCCACATTCTGCAGCCCCACCCCTCTTGGCTTCTTGCTCTTGATGAAGATGAAGATGAAGACAAGACCCGATGCCCGGAGACGCGTTAGAAGACTTGAGGCATCAATTAAATCGATAGCTCCATCGATATAACCATCAACTCTACTTTACGACATAATCAACTTTTAAAATTATGTACCATAATAGGCCAAGTTTCACTTCCCTTTTTCTCTGTTTCTGTTTATCTTCCATCTCAATTATTAAGATTGAAATTTTAATAGCCTGGATTTCATATTATAGAATAATTATATAAGATATATTTTTTCTTACTGTTTTGAATTATCTTGGCTAGAATTTAGTAATTTATTTAATTTCTTTATTTTAAAATTTTTTTTAACATTTTATTCATATTTTATAAAATATAAACTCCAGACAGTTAAGATTTCAACCTTACGGTTAGATGAAAAGTGGATAAAAATAGAAGGGAAACCAAAAATAAAGAGACTCCTCCCTTATATGTAACTTAGTAGTATTTAGATACTGATCATGTTTCATAATCATTTCTGGAATTTAACTGGGCCAATATGGACCCACTAGCTTCTGGCAGATGAATAGTTTTACTTATGACGTATTTTCTTAAAAATACTAATCAAGTCTCCAAAACTGATTCTAATAGAAAGAATTAGTTTATTATAACATGATGAATTAATGTTCAAACCTCTACTAAAAGAAATATCCATATTTAGTACTCGACATGTCTCGCATATGATTGTCTCAAATAAAAAAAGATCTATAAGCAGCACAAAAAGGTCTAAGTTGGTAGAATTTCGAAAATGTAGCCGCCCAAAGTTTTGAATAAATGATTCAAAAAAATAATTCGGATTAAATCTAGCTAATTTTATAATTATACATAGATGTCAAGAAATTTGTTTCAATTCTTATTCATATAAAAACTAAAATACATTCACCTTCTTCGAATTAAGGGATTTAATTTACATCCAACAGTCTATCTAGGTACGTACCTAGATACCTATACATGCATACATATATGTATGTATGCAAGCATGCAATATGCAAGTTGGCTTCACTCTGTATTCTAGATTAAAAAGTGAGTTGTGGCTTACTATATGTACTTAAGAGATCTATGATATGATGTATGAGAAATGT
This sequence comes from Neltuma alba, assembly GCF_004799145.2. Taxonomy (NCBI): domain Eukaryota; kingdom Viridiplantae; phylum Streptophyta; class Magnoliopsida; order Fabales; family Fabaceae; genus Neltuma; species Neltuma alba. Next base: position 47,882 of record NW_021637158.1, on the reverse strand, counting down.
TGTAATGAGATACTTAAATAAAAATACAAACGAACATTAGATGGAATATTTTATATTCCATCTGATGAGTAAGAAATTGTTTTTATTTTACCTAGATGACAAACACGAAGACAAGCGGGTCTGGATTACTCCAGGTCTCCCACGGCTCACTTTTCTGACCACACCTTGAGTTTATAATAACTTTTTTTAATTAGTAGATGTTTTAGAAAAATTTACCTTTGAATTTAAAATTATAATTATTAAAAGAGGATTGCATGCCCACAAATTATTAATACTCCTCCGGTCCTTAATAAGACCTATTTAACTAATTTGATTAGATTAACAAAGTTAGGTAAGTTATTTAATTATAAGACATATGACATACTTCTCCTAAAACACCATAACGTCTTCTTTATATCCTTTCCCTCCTTCTACTTGATTGTAGTTGAGGAGTATCCATATGGGTAATTTAAAAAAAATTGATACATATGAGAAATAGGTCTTATATTTGGACCAAAATCAACTTAATAATTAGGTCTTATATTAAGGAGTGGAGGGGTATTATATTGAAGAAATTATAATCAACTTTAAATTTATATATATGTAACTTAGTATTTATTAGGGAGTGTTTGGCAACCCTCAAATACTTCTAAGAAGTATTTTTTACAAAACGGACAAACTTCTCCACATATTTACTTCATAAACCGTAAAGTATTTTTAAAACCACAGTTTGGTTTCTATCTAAATACTCCACACCCCCTTAGTGCTGTTCCGGTTTGGTCGGGAATTTAAGTAGGGGTATAGCCTATATGTAACTTAGTTGAATTAAGAATGATCCATAGTCGGGACAGGGAGAAAATTGAAGGCCAAAGAATAGCAACCAGTTGAATCGCTCCAAACCTTAAGATAGGTATACATGGTTAATAATTAATGGTTGGACTAGTCCAACTGCTAATCGCATGATTGTTATTAACGACCTCTTCTTTTCCCCCTGCAAGAAACACAATCTCATTATATATATATTTAAAACCCTTTCGTACTGTAATAGGACCAGAGGAATACATTAGATGGGGTGGTATGCTGGGCCTAGGTTTGTGTTCAGGTTCCTGGAAATAGGGCATTCGCTGGGACTGGGGACGGAGGGCCGCTTTTAAGATTAGTTACGTGTTTATATTACTTTCTCATGAATTAGCTTTTTGGGTGTGGTTGGAGTGTTAATTGGGATTGACCGTGCCAGATTGGTAATGTGATCAGGAACTTTTGGCTAAACCAACCATAATTGTTTTTCACTTTTTTTTGTCAAGCACTTTCAAATGACTCGCTTTTTTTTCTTTTTCCTTTTTTGGCGTCAACTTACGACACCATCTTTGCATCAGCTCTACTACGCAATTGTTACGTAGGCGAAGCTTCCTCGAAAATTTGTCACAATTTGGACTGGTCGGTGTTCTGTAATAATTACTAATTGAATTGCAGCCCTCTTTGTGACCTCCATTATATTGAATTGATCCTCTCTCTCCTTCCTTCCTCGTTTCATGTTATTTTGCAGATTAATTTCTTTTATAGCATTATTCGTTAACTGAGTGGCCCACATGTTTCAGTGGCCGACCAAGAAATTGACTCCGGCCGTCTCCATTTTTGTCCACAGTGACCTCGATAAGTCACGCTTATACCGTTTGGTACGAAACATTGAAAATAAAGGATAGTAATTAGGATTACAATTGAAAAAGATCATTAAAATAGTATTTAACATGAATAATTGCTTATTATATAGGATTAGACAAACTCATAGAAGTGGAATTAGGAAATAGCACTTCCTCCTGTGATATTCCTCAATCCCACATACATGGGTTTGGTTAATTCTATATAACAAGCAATCTTTTATGCTAAATATTCTTTTAATAGATTTTTTCAATATCAATCCCTCCTATCCCTAATTTTCAATGTTTCCTACCAAACGGGATCGTAATGCCTTTTGCAGCCTTCCTTATCTCCTCATCACCTTCTTCGAACTAGGGGATTTTAATTCACATCCAACAGTTTTCTACGTGCATACGTAGATACCTTCGTACATATGCCATGCAACATGCAAGTTGCCTCCACTCTGTATCCTAGAACTTAAAAAGCGAGATGTGGCCTATATATATATAGGCACATGTAATACTTATTTTACATGTTTATCAATTTTTTTTACATTAATCTTATTGATATTCTTCCAACAATAATCAAGTAGGGGAGGGAGAGAAGAAATTAAGGAAGATGCTTAAAGTGTTTTAGAAAAAAACATATCATATTAACTAATTCAACTAAGATCTTTAATCTACTCAAATTAGTTAATTAGATCTTACATAAAAGATCTATAGTAATATATGAAAAATGTTCTAATGAAATAATTATTTTAGATGTGTGTATATATATTATCTCCAGTCCTTAATATAAGACTTAGATAACTAATTTGGAGACATTAAGAAAGTTACTAAATTACTTTAGAGTATCTATGTTTATCATTTTTTTAAAACTAATTTGTCGCACTTATAAATTGATATATAATCTAATGGTACACATAAATATTCTAGAAATATCATGTAACATATGATATAATTAAGAAATATTATAACTTTCTTAATCTCTTCAAATTATTCAATTGGGTTTTATATTAAAAACCGGAGATAGTATTATTTAGGCGCGGATTAAGGAGTTGCTGGTTAAAAAAAAAAAGGTGTGGATTAAGGAGTATTATAATAAGTATATTATTGCTATAAAACCTTAGATTCTGAAAAATTGGGGGAGGCTTGTGAAAGCATTTAGATATTATCTATATCTAATTAGATTTTAATATTTTGATAACTTTTTGAACCAATATATTTTAATTTTATTTTTATAAAACAAATATATAATTAATGAAAATAATATAGTTATAAAAAAAAATCTAAACCTAAATCATTTTCTTTTCGTTTTCCTTTACACGTTGGATCGATTCCCGCTCCTCTATCCTTCAAATTGGCATTGTAAGCTTCTGTCATTCTGTCTCTTATGGCGATGCAATTGGTTTGAGTACTCGTTAAGGTGATAAATCTTTTAAACTTATTAGATTTGGATAGTCTAAATTTAAAATTTTTAATTAATTGTTTTTAAATAAAAATTTTGATGAGAACATTATAGTTAAAAAATTATCTTTATTTATATTCCATACTCATTAAAATAATTATTTTTAAAATAAAAATAAAAATAAACTCATACTATTCAAATATAATGAGTTTGTGGTATTCATCACTCTTGATGAGCATCCAAACTTATCTGATGCCACATTCTGCAGCCCCACCCCTCTTGGCTTGTTGCTCTTGATGAAAGAAGAAGACGAAGACGAAGACGAAGACGAAGACGAAGACCCAGACCCGATGCGTGGACACGCGTTAGAAGATTTTAGGCATCAATTAAATCGATCGCTCCATCAACCTCTACTTTACAGCATAATCAACTTTTAAAATTTTGTATGACGACGGGCAAAGGGTCTTTTCACTTCCTTTTTTTTTTTTTTTCTCTGTTTCCATTCACTTTCCATCTCAATCATTAAGACTGAAATTTTAACAGTCCAGATTTTATATTATAGAAAATAATTGTATAAAATATATTTTTTATTATTGTTTTGTATTATCTGGCTAGAATTTAGTAATTTAATTTAATTTCTTTATTTTAATGAAAATTTGACATTTTATTCATAAATTTATAAAATATAAACTCCAGACAGTTAAGATTTTAACCTTACAATTTAGATGAAAAAAGGGATGAAAATGGAAGGAAAAAAAAGGAAAGAGACTCCTCTCCAATATGTAACTTAGTAGTACTTAGCTACTTAAAAATTCTAGAATAATCTAAGGTCGTACCTATAAGGAGGTTGTGTTTTTACTAATCCAAATAAGTAACAATGAGAATAGATGAATTGATTAATGAGATAATATGAAATAATAAATTAAAAGTAGGAGAAAATCAAATATAAGAGGAAAATCAATCACTCAAAGCGTTAGGGTTCAGGATTTACCCTATATGTTGCTAGTTTCTATCCTTTAAATTGACTCTTTGATTTATTATAGTGACAGCTATTCCTAAAATATCATAATATTCTCCCGAATTATTAGTCCCTATTTAATTAGAGTTGAATTTGTTCTCACGACACCCAAACAACTAATTAAACCTTGAAGCTATAGTCTTAAGTCACCATAAATATCTAGAACTATCCCTAGCCTAAGTATTTATGTCTACTTTTGTAGATCTAGGTTAACTCTTCACCTCTTAGTCCATCAAGATCACCCATAATTTAGATTCAATGGTGGCTAGTCATAAAATCCACATGAAGAATAAGAGAAATAAATATAAAAATAAAAAGATATTCAAAAAAGAATAAAAAGAGTCAAAATAGAACTTATAAAAACTAGCTTCCCAGTTGGACTACATCCCTACCCCAACTAGGAAATTTAGAAACTCATAATAAAATAAACTATAAATAGTATTGTTCTAAGATTCCCAAACGTGACAGAATAAAGGAAGAATAAAAGAGGAGTAAACTGTTGAAGGATCCAATAGAGGTCCTCTGCTCAGTTGCTGTCATAGGATGAACAAAGGTAGTAACTTCGCTGATTCGCTATTGCAAACAATGCTCTGTTACTGAGTCTGGAAATGCTGTCTGATGCTTGCTCTCTTCTCTTCGTTCGAATTCTCACTGCCGCCAAGACCCTCTACCTTTGTTTATTGTGCGTCCTCCTCTCTCTCTCTCTCTCTCTCTCTATATATATATATATATATATATATAGTGACCTTTGATTGCTTCACGCCTCCTATCCGCATCTGATCCTTTCAATATAATATAATATATTATATCTTAATTGATGATTTGCTTCTTCCATGATCTTCACGCCTCCTAATATGTGAATATATATATGTGCATATATAATATTTGCTCTCCTTTTTGTCTTATCTTTTATTTGTGATATTTCTTTCTCTCAATAATTTTATATCTCCTTGCAAAAAAATAATAAAAGATTTGAGTGGATTTTATGCAAGATTATCTTTTGTCCTATAATTAATTTAAAAGAGAGGAAAATCTACAAAAAATAATTAAATAGGTATAAGATATCTATAAATTTAACCAAATAAATCAAAATATACACCTATTTAATTATAAAATATAAACTTATCACTACTAATCATGTTTAATAATCATTTCTGAAATTTAACTGGGCCTATATATGTGAACCCAGTAGCTTCCGGTAGATGAATATTTTTACTTATGAAGTATTTTCTTAAAAAATACTGCATAAGTTAAAATCACTACTTATGAAGTACTGCATCAAGTCTCGGAAGTTGATTTTAACAGAAAGAATTAGTTTCTCATAACGTGATAATTAAGATTAAACCCTTACTAAAAAGAGATACTCATATTTAGTGCATGACAATGTCTCAAATAGTTAGGATTGTCTCAAACAAAAAAAAATCTATAAGCAGCACGAAAAAGGTCTCAGTTGGTAGAATTTCGAAAACGTAGCCGCGGAAAGTTTTGAATAAATCATTCTTAAAAAAATTACTACGGATTAAATCCATCTAATTTTACTAATTATAAATAAATGTCAAGAAACTAGTCTCAATTCTTATTCATATAAAAACTAAAAGTACATTCACCTTCTTCGAATTAAGGGATTTTAATTTACATCCAACAGTCTATCTAGGTACGTACGTAGATACATATGTATGTATGCCATGCAATATGCAAGTTGGCTTCACTCTGTATTCTAGAATTAAAAAGTGACTTGTGGCTTACAGTATGTACTTAAGAGATCTATGATGATGTATGAGAAATGTTGTAATGAAATACTTAAATAAAAAATTGCAAACGAGTATTAGATGAAATATTTTATATTCTATATGATAGGTAAGAAACTGTTTTTATTTTATATTCTATACCCATTAAAATAATTATTTAAAAAAATAAAAAATAGAAAAATTATCCACACTCATTCCCTCTCAAACCACATTCCGCTCCAAGGTCCCACTCTTCTTGGCTTCTTGCTCCTTAATGAAGCCGAAGACGAAGACGAAGACGAAGACTCAGTGCCCGGAGACCCGTGAGAAGACTCGAGGCATCAATCAAATCGGCGGCTCCATCGGCCACTACCCCAAGTCATAATCAACTTTTTAAATTATGCATGTAACTTACTAATCACAATTCACAATCACCATCCACTCTCCGGGAATTTAACTGGGCCCATAGGGACCCACTAACTACTAGTTGATGAATTTTTTTGCTTTACGAAGTATATTTTCTTAGAAAAATTATTGATCTTTCTTAGAACTACCGTTGATATTTAAGTCTAAGTTGGTACAATGTCGAAAATGTAGCGATATTGCCCCTCTGTTAGTGGAATCTCCCAGTCCTGAGATTAGTTTGAAAACCTCCCCTCAAAGTTATAAAGAAATCATTCTAAAAAAATTAATACGTATTAAATCTCTCTAATTTTGTTACTCAGAAATAAATGTCAAGAAACTAATCTCATTTCTTATTCATATAAAAGCTAAAAATACATTCAATGATAGTAAGTGCGTGTGTTGTGAAAATGAGTTGACGGAGAAATTAAAATACAGTATCCGTTTCCCTTTTTGTTTGGTAGTTTTCCATGAAAATTGAAAGCCTAAAAGAATGCGTCAATAACCCGTTGAATCCGCTTCAAACGGCTTAAAGATTAACATAGGCATAATTATTGGTTGGACCAGGCAAACTGCTCGCATAATTGTTGGTTGTCTTCATCCTCACTGCTGCCATCATCATCATTACTACTACTACTGCTATTACTTCTTCTTCTAAAAATGTTTATTCTATTACTATTTCCATCCCACCAAAACAAACCTAGAAAGTGCTTGGAGCACCACGAAATTGTCACGTTAGCACAATACTACACGATCAATATGAATGCTGCTCTGAAATATATTCATAAATCAGTGAAATCACAGATACAGAGCGTAACGGCACTACAGCTTACGAATCACAGTCACAGACACAGACAAAATAGGAATGCAGAATGAGAAATACAGTGAAGGGAGAGAGAGAGACACAGAATCTGTCAGAAAGGAATTTCCAAATCCATGCACACTCACTCTCAATGACCCTGGCCGTTATATGAAATATTCCGCGTCATCCAATTCCCCAAGCTTCCAGGTCTTTCTTCGGGCTCTGCGGCTTTTCCTCAACATAATGGGCTGTTCACGTGTTTTGGGTCATTCTCATCTGGGCCCGTATTACCAGCATCTTTTGCGGAAATACGTGATGGTAGGTTGAGGCTCTAAAGCCAACAAAATAACGTTTCAGATATCCTTCAAACTAGAAACGTATTTCAAACATATTCTAACTAAAAGCAAAATGAACAAGATTGTTCATAAATCAAGCATTCAGAACTTGAAACTATTCCGCTAAATTTATCGACTTTAGACTCAAACCCACCTTACCAAATGTCAGTATTTACTAAACTATGAGCAAGCAAGAACCCTTGAAGATTTGTTACAGACAATTAATGGCTCATTCATCTCGTGTAGCAGGATCCATTCCAGCTGAAGGGCTATCAGCAAAATATTCTCGGTGCCTTACATTTACTCCATACTGTTCACAAGAAATATCGGGGAATGGATGAGAATAATCGTGAATATGTGTGCAGGTTATCACAAAATGATACCCAACGAGCAGAAAGTCTAAATCAAGAAGCTGACAAAATTCCAGGTTGATGCACGCATTCAACTGGCCAAAAACTCAAGTTTGGTTCAGTTCATTATAATTTCATTAATTAAACAAGACAAGCTTGATTTTCTTTTTCTAATTGCAAAAAGTTTGGGTATTACTGAAGTAGTAGTTGGTTATATTTAAAAGTTGATTATATTTAGAAATTAGTAATTAGCTAGTAATCATCATCTTCATAATCATTATCAGCACCATCAACTCCTCCTCCCGCCATAGCCGCCGCTATACCTGCACCAGCTGCCGCTTCCCCAGCTCCTCTGAAAAGTCTCGTCACGAAACCCTAAAAATAGAGAAATGTACTAATCTCTTTTAAAATACGAAAAAGTCACACATGTCTATTTTTCAATGGATTATTACTTGTATTCCTCAATTGTTTCACTAGTGTGATATGAAAAATTAAAATTTCTGAACCAACCTGTGATACATGAATTTTCAAATAAAATGAATAGAAAAGCATGAAAAAAATATGGGGTATTTTTAGTTGCTATTATTTAATCTTATTTTAATTTTGATGACAAAAGTACTGTTCCAAGGGCAAAAATCTCTAGGCAGACTACCTATAGTCAAATTTGAGTAATCAAAACATAAACTAATTTTAAATTTAAGGAATTAAAAGCAATACGAGTCCAAATGAAGCTAGTCTAGGTCGGCGTCTGCGCCTGCGCCTGCGTCTGTCAGGGGATGAAGCGGCGGCTACAGCAGCATCAGAATGCTGTGGCGGAAAGGGATAACCATCCAAACCAGCGTTAGCATTAGAATGCCTTCCCTGAAAAGAATAAGCATCCAAAGAACAATCCAATTACTAAGGTTAATGATGATGACTTGGTTTCGTAAGAATACACATATGGTATAATCTCTTTTAAAATACGAAATAGTCACACCTTTATCTTTGGGGAAATTGCAATTTAGGACCTTGGAATTGTAAAAACGCAGATAGGGACCCTTGACAACTTCACTTTGGGTTTTAACAACTTCATGACATATTATTGTTGTCAAAACCCAAAGTGAAGTTGTCAAGGGTCCCTATCTGTGTTTTTGCAATTCCAAGGTCCTAAATTGCAATTTTCCCTTTATCTTTTCAATAGATTATTAGTTGTATTCCTCAATTATTTCACTAGTGTGATACAAAAAATTAAAATTTCGAAGCCAACCTGTGCTACATACATTTTTAAATAAAATAAATAGCAGGACATGAAAAAATAGTTAAATAAGTCTTATATTAAAAACTGAAAAAATATTACCGCAGAAGGCATTTCCCTCGCTTCCAGTCCCTGAAAAGACAGTCTGCCTCTGTCAGGGGATGAAGCAATAGCTGCAGCTGCAGCAGCATCAAAATGTTGTGCCGGGAAATCATAACCATCCAAACCAGTGTCAGCATGAGAACGCCTTCTCTGAAAAGGATAAGCATCCAAAGGACAATCTAGTTACTAAGGTTAATGATGATGACTTGGTTTCGTAACAATACACATGGTATAATCTCTTTTAAAATACGAAATAGTCACACGCCTATTTTTTCAATAGATTATTAGTTGTATTCTTCAATTATTTTACTAGTGGGATCCGAAAAATTAAAATTTCTAAAGCCAACCTGTGACGCATGCATTTTCAAATAAAATAAAAGGAAAACTAATCTAGCAGTCCTCATGGTTTCATTATGTTTTAAATTGGGTTTTTATGGTTTTTTTTTCTTTTTTATTGAATCCTTAATCTTTACACAGTTAATAATGCCATTTATTGCTGTTAATAAAGTCAACCTCTCTCAGCTTTTCTCCCTCCTCCTCTCAGTCTACTTCCACTCTCGCACAACTATTATGATGTTGTTATCTTTCATTTCTCTTAAAGTTAGGTGTTTTGTGTAGAACATGATGCCTTCTGGGATGTTTGAATTATAACAATCAGATAGTGATAGCCATGAAGCTAGTTGCCCAGAGTTTGGAGAATTTTTCTACATCATGTTTAGTTAGAGTCTTGCTCTTTCTATGGTTTCTTGTATGAAACACTTTTGACGATTTGTGCTTATTTAGGATGATGGCGGTCGCAATAATTTGTTTCAAATCATAGCCCGACATGTGTCTATTTTTTTGGTCTTCGTGGTAGTATGGATTTATTTCTACATCTTAGAAATGCATTACTTGCCCCTTTTATTTTGGTTGAAGAATGAACACTTGAATTCCTTAAAAATAAGCCCATAAAAGTGATGGCCAAGCAAAGAAAAAGAACGATGCCGCCATGAATTTTGGGTGTCTTCTTGTTCTGCAACATTACATAAGTACTAGCAAAAGCAATAAAGGGAGGAAGAACGAGGGAAGAGGGAATTGATTGCACCTCTCTCATTCCCATTTTTTATTTTGAGAGGAAGTGGAAGTGAGAATTGGGGGTGGTGGAGAAGTTATAAGGAGGGAGAAAGAGCAGCGAGAGTGGAAGAGATAATTGCAGGCGGACAGTGGTGTGAGAGCAGAGGTAGATTGAGAGGAGGAGGAAGAAAGAGAGAAGCTAAAGGAAGTCAACTGAGGAAGAGGATGGGCCCAGATGCCACATCATCCATTCTCAATTAAACTAACAGCTTTATTAATAGTTAGGACTGGTATTATTGATGGTGCAAACATTAAGGATTCAATAAACAGAAAAAAATTACAACGACCCAATTCAAAACATGATAAAACTATAAGGACTGTTGGATCGGTTTTCTCTAAAATAAGTAGCATAGCATGAAAAAAAAGGGGGTATTTTTAGTTCCTTATATTTGATCTTACTTTAATTTTAATAACAAAATTACAATGTCAAGGACAAAAATCTTTAAGCAGACTACCTAAAATCAAATTTAGCGGACCAAAAAACACACTGATTTTAAATTTAAGGAATTAAAAGCAATACAAGTCAAGTAAAGATATTACTCTTGCAGTCCTTAATATATGACCTAATTAGAAGGTCGATTTTGATTCTAAATATAGAACCTATTTCTCATATTTACCAATTACTTCTTAAATTACCCTTATTAAATAATTAAATACCACAATAATACTTTTTTACTTATTAATAATACATCTATATACTTTATAAAGTGAGTGACTACTTATTATTCATTAATTCCACACATACATCAATTCTACCATTTTATATTTTTAATAAAATAATTTAAAACATTTTTTGAAATGTCAATTTTTTTGAAGAAGTTTTAATTGAGGGTATTTTGAGAAACATATGCCATATTTATAATTATTACCTAATTTAACTAATTTTTTTAATTTAATCAAAATAGTTAAATAGGTCATGTATTAAAGATCGGATAAGTATTACCCCATAAGCCATTTCCCTCGCTTCCAGTCCCTGTCGGCGTCTGCCACCGGATGGAGCAGCAGTTGCAGCTGCATCTGAATGCTGTGGTGGAAAAGGATAACCATCCAAACCAGCGTTAGCATCAGAACGCCTTCTCTGAAAAGAATAAGCATCCAAAGAACAATCTAATTACTAAGGTTAATGACGACGACTTGGATTCGTAAGAATACACATATGGTATAATCTCTTTTAAAATACGAAATAGTCACACCTCTATTTTTTCAATAGATTATTAGTTGTATTCCTCAATTATTTCACTAGTATGATACAAAAAATTAAAATTTCTGAAGCCAACCTGTGATACATGCATTTTCATGAAAAAAAAGGGATATTTTTAGTTCCTTACATTTGATCTTATTTTAATTTTAATAACGAAAATACTGTCCCAAGGACAAAAATCTTTAAGCAGACTATCTAAAATCAAATTTAAAAGGACCAAAAAACACACTAATGTTAAATTTAAGGAATTAAAAGCAATACAAGTCCAAGTAAAAATATTACTCCTCTGGCCTTTAATATAGAATTTAATTAGAAGGTTGATCTTAGTCTTAAATATAATACTTATTTTTTATATTTACCAATTCTTTCCTAAATTAACTTCATTAAATAATTAAATACCATAATAATACTTTTTACTCATTAATAATACATCTATATACTTTATGAAGTGAGTGACTACTTATTACTCATTAGTTCTACACATACATCAATTTTACCATTTTATATTTTTAATAAAATAATTTAAAACATTTTTTGAAATGTCAGTTTTTTTGAAGAAGTTTTAACTGAAAGTATTTCAGAAAACATATGTCATATTTATAATTGTTATCTAACTGAACTAACCTTTTTAATTTAATCAAAATAATTAAATAGGTCCTGTATTAAAAACCGGAGTAGTGTTACCCCAGAAGGCATTTCCCTCACTCCCAGTCCCTGAAAAGACTGTCTGCCTCTGTCAGGGGATGAAGCAGCAGCAGCATCAGCATCAGCATCAGAATGCTGCGGTGGAAAAGAATAACCATCCAAACCAGCAGTAGCATTAGAACGCCTTCTCTGAAAAGAATAAGCATCCAAAGAACAATCTAATTACCAAGGTTAATGATGACGACTTGGTTTACATATATAAATCCTGGGGACTCACCTGGCCATCTCTATTCCTGTCCATTGACGCGGACCAACTCCTCATCCTTCCCTTTTCTTCCTCTGTGGAGTTTTGATGCGCAGTTATCGCCACCTCCCTTTTCTATCTCTTCACATTTCAGCACCGTGGCCCTACAACTCCCCACACACACACACACAGGTATACGGGACACACATGTACGAGCCACGGACCAAATTTAAAAGCCGTTAATTAAGGAGAGTACTGCTTCGTGGTTTTCTACTTTAATCCTTTGCAGTCAGGTAAACGCAAGCCGAGAAACGAGTCAATTATGGTGCACAGGAGCAACACATGTGAACCTCTTTCTGTGATGACCTCCGCAATGGAATCCAATGCTTATTTACTTTTACACAATCAGGTGGGGATTTCATTATGGAAAAAACTCGCAGAGTCTTTGGTGAAAACCGAGTGCCCCTCAATTCTATATCACTTCTAGGCTTTTATAACATCCTAAATTTTATTTTAGAATTTATAAAAAAATAGTAAATAAGTAAATAACAATATATATAATATATAAAAATATAAATATAATACTCTTTTGATCCTTAATATAAGACCTATTTAACTAATGTCATTAGATTAAAGAAGTTAAATAAGTTAGTTAATTATAAAAATATATTATGATTGAATGAGTATCTAAAGAGATAATTTAAGAAAAATTGATAAATATGAAAAATAAATCTTATATTTAAAACTAAAATCAATTCAACAATGTGGCCTTATATTAAGGACCGAAAAAATAATATTATTATTATAAGATAATATTACCGCTAGTCCTTAATATAAGACCTTGTTTGACTTTTATTTTGATCCTAAATATAAGATTCCAATCTATTTTATTTCTAATATTTATACATTTTTTTTAAAGCAGTCATTCTAATTTTAGCCAACACACTTAATTAGCAAGGATATTTTAAGAAAGACAATACCTATTTATTACAAATAACTAACTTAACTTATTTTCTTAATCTTCTCAAATTAAACAACTACCTATTTATTAACATGAACAAGTTCTACCCCAAAAAAAATGATTACTATGAACACAGGCATCAAGCAGTGGGAAAAGGAAATTTCTTGGTCGGCCACCGAAACATGTGGGCAAGTCGATTAATGATGAGTAACGCTATAAAAGAAATTACTAATCTGCAAACATGAATAATTAATAACGAGGGTTTGGCCAAAAAAAAAAAAAAGAATAATTAATAACGAGGGGGGATCAGGATCGATGGAGGACATAAGGAGGGTTACAAAAGCTGAGCATGCAAACTTCTCTGATGAAGATAAGACAGAGCTGGAGAGTTCCAGTCAATGGACAAAGATGGAGATGGCAAAATCAGCATTCATGAGTTGAGGGAACATTCCAACCAACACATTAACAGTTTCTTCAGCCTCCTCGATCGAAACGGCGATGGCTTACTGCAGTTTGAGGAGTTCTTAATTCTGAACTACATCAGTAAAAGCGGCAGGCCTTTTTGTGCTGCCTGCAAAGATTTCATCCCTACTTCGTTCTTCATTTGCAGGCAGTGTCGTTTGAGCCCCAATAATAATAATAATACTAATAATACATCTTACGATCTGTGAATTAAGTGCTACCACGAGGGCAAAAAAAGTGATCACAACCACGATGAGTTTGACGATAATTGTACACTTTTGCTCACTCTTCAACGCATGCTTTTATCTGCTGATCAACCTCGACAGGAACCCATGCATCCATCGGCACAATATTGTTTGGTATTATTCGTGTTTGATTTTTTTTAATTGGTTTAAATTTGCCTATTTGTTGCCCTTAGTATTTAAAATTAATTTTTAGTTAAAAAATCTGTTATTTGTGACATATATCATATTTAAACTATTTAGATTGATTGATATATTATTCAAGATGGTTTTGGTAGCAGTTACACATGTTAAGGTTTTATCAAATGATAGTTCTACCTTATACATATAATTAATAATGATATTTTAGAAAAATAACACTTACTTACTTCAATCAACTAATTTAACTAATTTTTTTATTCTACTTAAATTAATCAATCAGTTTTTATTTTAAGGATCGAAAGTAGTAATATCTTTTGTTCATAAATCAAGCATTCAGAAATTGAAACTATTCCACTAAATTCATCGACTTTAGACTCAAATCCACCTTACCAAATGTCAGTATTTACTAAACTATGAGCAAGCAAGAAGCCTTGAAGATTTGTTACAGACAATTAATGGCTCATTCATCTCGTGTAGCAGGATCCATTCCAGCTGAAGGGCTATCAGCAAAATATTCTTGGTGCCTTACATTTACTCCATACTGTTCACAAGAGATGTTGAGGAATGGATGAGAATAATCGTGAATGTGTGCAGTTGATCACAAAATGACACCCAACGAACAAAAAAGTCTAGCTCAAGAAGCTGACAAAATTCCAAGTTGATGCAGGCATTCAACCGGCCAAAAACTCAAGTTTGGTTCAGTTCATTATAATTTCATTTGATTAAACAAGACAAGCTTGAATTTTTTTTTTATTGCAAAAAGTTTGGGTATTACTGAAGTAGTAGTTGGTACAAGTCAGAATGAGAAAAGTCAAAACTAAGTTCCCCATTTTACATGTAGAGATTAGTTCTTACCTCACGCAGGGCCTTTGATAGGTCCTCCATTGTCAATGTTAGGCGCTTATCCTGTGCAAACAAGATTTACAAGACACTGACATACATATAATAAGAAATAAGAATAGCAAAGACAAAAAATACTGCAAGCATCAGTTGAGGACCTTCTGTTGCTTATCCTTTTTGTCCTTTGGAATTGTTGCCTGCCTTGCTTTGCAGTGCCTACAAGAGCAGGCAGTAGAAATTCAAATATGTTGACGTCATCAACCCAACACAAAAAGTTCGGCGATTAAATTACTCATAGCATAGCAACCAAAAAGACTACCTATAGCATGACTAGATCTCATAATGATTAAATCTCAAAAAACCAAAAATCGAGCTTGTAAACTAAGAAATAAACTGATTCTATTATGCACAAAACTTGTGGCCATAACAGAAATTAAAAGCATAAAAGAGAAAGAAATGGCTCAATAAGCATACTGTAGGGCGTCATTGGCAACTTCAGCTACAAACTTCTGGGTAGCAACAGCTACAAGTCTAGTTCTGCCAGAAAAAGAAAAAAAAAGTCAACTAGACCAGACAACATATGCACAAGAAATGATGGGGCCCAAAGATCCAAATGAGTAACATATCATTCAACAATTTTCACTCTAAATAAAAGTAATTATGAGCCCCCTCACCCATCCAACTAGACTGTGCAACTTCAATAGCCAGTAAATGTTCGATTTTGGAGTATTTGATGCATTACTTTCTTTTACCATTAATAAATTTTCTATAAAAATTATGTTGATTTTGAATGTAACTCAACTTTCTGATACTTTAATATATATATATATTTCCTTTCTTCAATCTACAGTCTACATTATTCTGGAAATAAAAGTAAAAACGTCCTATTAGAATTAAAAGTACGAAGGAAAGAGATACGACTAATAAGATTAGCAACGGGTCATTGATCCAAAATTACACTATATTTGAACTTAGATGCACACATTTCAGCGAGCCAAATCAGTTCACATCCCAGAAACAGATGGCAGAGCACTCTCTTTGTGACAAAAGAATGCTCAAATAAACAATATCTAAATGGAGTGAACAAGATGATTGACTTCCCCAAAAAAAAAGAAAAGAAGTACCTACAATCGAACATCAGGACATTGAAAGCCACTCTTAGCTAAGTAATGCTCCACCAATTCATCTGGTATCTATCAGAGATATAAAAATAAAAGAGAAAGGAGTTAGCGATGGGCTTTAGATGTTCTAATGAATATAAAGCAAGCTAAGGAAGTTTTCTCAGGTCATTGATAGTGAAAGAAACTTACTGTAGGAGTGTAATCCATTAAAGAAGCTAGAAATTCTGATAGTGCAGCATCGTCATCATGCCTGCCTTCACTTGATTGTGGGTTATGATTCATCTTTCTCAATCCTCTTTAAAGGCTTGTTCAAGGCTGTCAACCAATATTTATGTATGTTCCACAGAGTCAATAGCAGAATTGTCGGAATTTTGTTTTGATCAGCCATAAACCATGTATGATGAACACAAAAAATATATAATGCCAAAGATATCTCATCAATGAGAACCATAGAAAGCTATTTAAAATTAATATCAAAAGTAGCTTTATATCATTAATGCATAACTCCTTCAAGCAACAAACAAGTCGGTTTACTATCAGATCTCAAACATTTTGAGCTTACAACAAACTTTAGTTAAAGAATTTCACACATAGGTCCACACTAAAAATACCATAGAAAACTAGAAATCAAGACAAATAACAAGTTAAATAAAAGAAAATCAAACTTGCAAAAATTAATTAAGGGATTGAAAAATATAAGATAGCAAAAAAAGCTACCTACTTTCCAATCTAAACGGTTAAGAATGAAATGATAAATTCTAGAATTAAAGGCTTACACGAAAGCAAGATAATATACCTGATGATATCAGAAATTCTTATTTAGGTAGAGGCCTCTAGTCTTTCAAATATATCAGACCTTGAATGGCCATAACACTGATATCATTAGTTTTGCTATTTTAACATTTCATTTGTTCCTTCTATGTCACTAAAACAACAGATTCTGGCATATAGCCATAGGCGGGCCTAGATTACAATCAGGGCATCTGTCCCTACTGAAGTATTTTAAATATGGATAGCTGATATCAGAATCTTTTAATTTTTGTTCCAGATACTTTAACGAAGATGCCTTAGCAAGCCAATAGATTCAGGCAACTCCTCCAAGCCACTGAAGAATGGCTATAACAGCACTCGCAATTTATGTTCTTCCAATTTCATCTTGAAATTTATAATCTTGAAAAGTGTTGCCTAAAGTGAGTAAGGTGGGCAATTGCTAGTTTCTGTCAATAGCTTCTAAATTCACAGTCCAATAAGCAGCAGGAAATGATTTAGATTCAATCTTCTGAATTGCCAGACACAAATCGACCCCAGTCATTCACCAGATCATGCATCACAACTACCTTGAGAATTTTCTAAATTGATGATTATAAAAAGAGATTGATAAGCAGAACGCCATTACACAAAAAATCCAACATTGCACAGCAACACAGTCCAAAGTATATAAGTCGAGAATAATCAGAATAAAGAGGGCAGGAATATGATAGCCAATTACACACCATTCAACCAAAATACTAGTAATCAAAGTTAAAAATTTTAAACTCAATCTGTAAATATTCCCAGATTCAAAAGCGTCAGTATTCAAACGATTAAACAACTTGATTCAAAGCCAAATTAAAAGGAAAAATCTAAAACAAATAAAGAAACGGCGCGAAGGCATCCGACACATGTATGAAACCCACGCAGGGAACAGATGACGCGGGGAACAAATTCGAGTCTAGATTGAACAAATCAATCTTACAAGAGGGAGAAGACAAAGCCCTAATGTTCGAACCTTCTTCAGTCCTTCCCCGGGAACAAACACGCAGGGCCGACAGCGGTGGACGGCAAGCTCGACCGGGTGTGCAATGCTTGTTCGTCGACGGAGAAAAATGGATCTGCTTCTTATGCCAAATGAGCGAGACTATTCAATAGAAGTCCTGGTGGCTTGGTAAATATTTTCTCGGAAAATTTTATGTGAAGTATCATTAACTTTTTTTAATTACGTTATTCTATTTTTAAAATATTATTCTTAAATTATAAATTTATATGAAAAATGCTGGTAAAAAAAATTTATATGAAAAATACTGCCTCCAGTTCTTAATATAAAATCTCATTTAACTTTTATTTTGGTCCTAAATATAAGATCCCAATCCACTTTATCTATCATATTTATATATATATTTTTTCTAAAGTAGTCTTTTTAACAATAGTTGTTCTAGCCAATACCCTTGATTAATAAGGATATTTTAGGAAAGACAACACTTATTTAAAACAAATAATTAACTCAACTTACTTTTTTATTCTTTTTAAATTAGTCAACTAGCTTTTATAATTAGAACAAATGTAGTATAAGACAAATGATTATATATATGACCAATGAATTCAATATAAGATCCTAATGCTACTGTTCCCCAGCAATAATGATTATAATTAATATCCAGACAAAAATGATAATAATTAATAATAGATTATAATTATGGAAAATATTTGGCCAAAAAATCATATAGGTGACTAGAAAAACAACTCTCGCGAGGCAGGAGAATTATTACGATTTTGAAGAGGAAATGCAATTCTTGCTCTTGTGATTTTCATAATTTATTCCTGTCATTAATAATCAAATTTGGCTTCTAAATGTACCTTCCCATCATATGTGAAATCAAGACTAATAACCCGTTTGTTTCGCCAAATCATGGGTTTGTAATATCCTCAATCCTTAATATAAAAGTTAGTTAACTAATTTGAATATATTAAAAATTTATAATAGATATATATTATTTTTTAAAAAATATCTTTAATAATTAACTGTATTAAAAAATTATATAAATATGACAAAATAAATTGAAATTTTATATTTAAAATCAAATTAAATAAGTACATGATAATATATCAAAAGCAAGATCATTTTCATGCATCCTCGTAATCATGCTAGAAGAGTCTGGCTGCCCTCTCCGGTTTTAATTTTTAAACGAACACGAGTAGTTTTTATCATGCAAGCCTAATTGGCCCATTCCCCTTATCCAGGACAAAACAGAACTATTAAAGCATTAAGCGTTGAACAGAAAAAAGAAAAAACCTAAACTTGCCGTTTATCTATCACCATTATCATATGAACGCGCCAACGGGTCAAAGCCACCAAGCCCCACTTCATAATTCGCACCGAAAAAAATCCTGAGGGAAATACAGTTCTTAACCCCTTTTTTTTTTTACCTTGGACTTCCGAGTTTAAACAGTTTGAGCCAAAACGACAACTGACTTGACCATACAAATCGAGGAAGAAATCGCATCATAGCTTGGCATCTCTCTTTGCCGCCGCCTCTGGCGAACGTTGTTCTTCTGAACTCTGTTACTCTGACACAAGCAACGGAAGCTTCCTAATCAGCTGCGGCACAGCAATGGCTTCCTCGGTCTTTTCTCTGGCCTCCACTTCTTTTCCCCACAGCAAGGTTAGTTCGACTCCTTTACATTTTCCTGCTTCCCCCGAATGCAACATGTGGTTTTTATTTCACCTGGTTTCTTGCTGGCTGGATTCTTCCTTTCCGTGTTGAAATTGGTTAACTATGCTCAAACCCATCTCTGTCTTGATTTTCTGTCCTTCAGAAAGATTTGGGTCTCTCCGCTTTCGCTTCGACGTCGCCTCTTTCAGCTCGAAAATGTGAGAGAGCTGTCTCAAGGAGAATTTCTTGTTCGGTTGTAGCTCCTCAGCAATCGGAACGCAAATCTTCCGCCACTGGATCAGTTCTGTTGCTTCGTTATCGCTTGTGCTTTTGGATTTATGTTTTTCTGAACCCTAGTTTGTAACTTGTTGTGGCTGGAATGACCGATTGCAGGTCAAGACAGCAATGACGATGACAGAGAAGATTTTGGCTAGGGCGTCTGAGAAGCCCCAGTTGAGCCCAGGGGACAATGTTTGGGTTAATGTTGATATTTTGATGACCCATGACGTATGCGGTCCTGGTTCTATCGGAATTTTCCAGAAAGAATTCGGTGAGAATGCAAAGGTAATTATTATCTGTTACCCAATACCTCTGATTGATAATTTGTTTCTAATGATTATAAACTAAACTGAGATGTTACGTTCGATAAATATTAGAATTGCTGTGCAGTGATATGTGTTTTTCACTGCCACTGAAATTAAAGAGCTATTTGGGGTTGGATGAATTTCTTATATTTGACTTAGAAAATATGAAGAGAGCCAAATATAGTAATTGAAGCGTTTCAAAAACAGAAATTTTATACCTGGCATTTAGCGCAAGATTTGTCATTAAAGGTTTCATCTACCGCAACATAACTATTCAGCTGTTCATTATTTAAAAGAAATAAAATTGGAGCAATAAATTTTCTTCTACAGAAGATGGAAGCAATACATTTTTTGCTTGAGGTTTTTAGTCAAATTATTTTGCTTATGCTTATATGAACGATCAAAAAGTGTTCTAATGCTTATATGATTCCTGACTGGATTTTGTTTTGTAATACAAGGTTTGGGACCGTGAAAAGCTGGTTATAATTCCTGATCATTACATCTTCACAAGCGATGAACGTGCCAATCGCAATGTGGACATTTTAAGGGAATTCTGCCAGGAGCAAAACATCAAGTACTTTTATGATATTAAAGATTTGAGTAATTTTAAGGTATGCTGTTATTTTCTTCGATGTCAATTTGTTATTTTGGATTCTGTAAAGGCACATGGTAAATTCTTATAGCGAGGGAATTGAATGTGGGCATATAATCATGCAGGCAAACCCAGATTACAAAGGTGTGTGCCATGTTGCTCTTGCTCAGGAAGGCCATTGCAGGCCGGGAGAGGTTTGCTTGATCTACAATTAAACAGCTGGTGCTTAACAGCATTGTGGTCCACTCTTTGTTGAACTTATTCTTTTCCTGCAGGTTCTTCTGGGTACCGATTCTCACACTTGTACTGCTGGAGCATTTGGTCAGTTTGCTACGGGCATTGGTAATACTGATGCAGGTTTTGTACTGGGGACAGGGAAGCTTCTGCTCAAGGTCAGTCGGTTTTTCATTGTGGTCTATATGAGGCTTTTGCTATTTTTAAATACTCACGATATGACGTCTCATTCATCTTTACTACGAAAAACTAGAGTTTAGTGCGCTAACTGTAGCTTTTCTTGAATCAAGGCATATCTGGGGTGAAGTATAATCCTCTCTGAATTTGAATCATTGCATTTATTAGGTAGTTGATTTTAGACTCGAATGTGGTTGGTTTTGCTTCTACTTTGCTCTCATTAGGTTGGAGGATGGTGGCTTTTATAATTTTTTTTTCTTGGCTTTTCCTTTCCTTTTTACTATCTTTAGTATTCTTATGTTCTAGACCAACTTATTATAGCCATCTTTTGTTGGTTGCCTCCCCATTTTACTGGGATACCTTCAGATGTAATGCCCTTTTCATGCCTGTATAATAAAGTTTATAATTGCAGGTGCCTCCAACTCTGAGATTTGTATTGGATGGAGAAATGCCGCCTTATTTGCTTGCAAAGGATTTAATATTGCAAGTAAGTTTGCCTAAATATTGGCTTTTCAATTCTATCAGATTTATCATTGACATTCATATGGTAGCTGACTGAGGTATGTCTTATTAGTTTTGTTTCTACTTCCTAAATATATACCATTGCATCCTTGCTTGTATCAATGTTGTAATCTTGCAGATTATTGGTGAAATAACTATGGCTGGTGCGACATATAAGGCTATGGAGTTTGTTGGCACAACTGTTGAGAGTCTTAATGTGAGTATATCCTACCAAGATATTATGCTAGAAAACATTGTGCCGTCCTAAATATTTCTTCAGTCTCTGAACTTCATTTATGATGATTATTTATGTTGCTTTGGTAACATTCTGTGTTGAGTAGATGGAAGAACGAATGACATTGTGCAACATGGTTGTTGAAGCTGGTGGAAAGAATGGTGTTGTTCCGGCTGATAGCACCACATATAAGTATCTTGAGGTTTGTGCAACTGATACATTCAAAATTGATGTTGGAAGTTGTGAAATCTTTCCAGATTATGTTTGTTTACTGTAATGATTTTATTCTGCTGTTAAGCATTTTTTAGTTAGTCAACTCTATCCTCTCCCTTCTAATCCTTCCGTGTATATCACAAAGTAGGTAGGTTATTTCAGAACATTTGATTCATGATTCCTTGGATTGAGCAGCTGATTTTTTAGCCATCGTCCTTTTCTGCCTTCAAGTAATAATTTTCAGAGCTGATAACTCTGGAAATCTTCATATGTGTTGCCTTCCATGTTATATGTATATGTTTTGTGTTTTGCATGTTTGTTTGAATAATTGTAATCTGTGACGCTTTGGCTGAATCAATTCAGTGAGGCTTAGCATCATTGGGAGATTTTTGTTTTTGCCTAAGATGGGTGGCTGCGTGTGATTTCTTCATGTGTGATGGCTTGTTTTTAATATGGGATTGTCTCATGCCTAACAAGGGGGTTTTAATGTTGTAATCATTTCTTGTGCAGGGCAAGACATCTGTTGCATATGAACCACTTTATAGTGACAACCAAGCTAGGTAGTTATAGTCCTTTATTGGCCTTTTTTTCTTTTTCCATATATTTAGTATTGGCACCTGGAAATGCTCGTGTCTATTTCAATATAACACCTAGAATTATAAGCACGCTATCTGAGGCAATAGAGGTCCGTTCTCTGGGCAACTTAGTCTTACCAACAAAATTTGAACGTCACTTTCATTGTAAATGGGAGAAAACTCAATCATATTATGAATCGACTGTTACTAATACTTGGTTTTATATGCTCGCTTTATTGGCATCCAGGTTTCTTGCCGACTATAGATTTGATGTCTCGAAACTGGAGCCGCTGGTGGCCAAGGTGAGTAATTTGATTTGATTGTGGCGAGGTTTTATGTGTAAATCTGCCAGGAATACTTTTTTTTTTTTTAATCTGCTGCTGTTAGTTTTTATGGCTTATATGATCCTTCGGTTTTCACAGCCCCATTCTCCTGATAACCGTGCTTTGGCAAGAGAATGCAAGGATGTAAAAATTGACAGAGTATATATAGGATCTTGCACAGGTGGTAAGACGGAGGATTTCATGGCTGCAGCAAAAGTTTTTCTAGCTTCAGTAAGCATTATATGCTCCTGTTGCCAATTTTGTGATATATGCTTGCCAATTTTGTGATATATGCGCTCCAATAATTTAAAATCTCATATGCTGAACATTATAAAATTGTATTTGATTTTAATTTTTATGGCTTGTAATTGATGGCTTTTCTGGATAACCGATCTTTCTGCTAAACGACGGGCTGTTAGTGCTGTGTGATAAACAGGCGTCTTAGAATGTGCATGCCTGATTTGCATTTTTCTTATGGTATTGTATATTGCATTGCAGCATATATTACATCTCATACGGATTTAAGTAAGCTACTTTATGAAATGTTTGTATCAATGTCTCCAATCAATTTTGTGAAATATGTTTTTAATGTAACTAGACATGTTTTCTTGTGCATAGCACAAAACTGGAAAAACGAGTCACGCTTTTCATGACTTACGAATAGTGCAACTTGATATAGATTGTAGCATTAATGATTACCTGTAGAAAGGATCACATAATGCCAAAACACAAAGCACCGGTGGTGAGCCATCTTTTTAAAAAATTTACTGTTCTGTTGCCAATTCATGGTGATCTGCTTCCTGTAGGATCAGAGTCATTTTATTTTGGGTTCTATCTTGGAAGGTGTGATATTTTTTTTTAACTCTGCTGAAGAGCTTGATGTGCATCTGCAGGGTAAAAAAGTAAAAGTTCCGACATTTCTTGTACCTGCAACCCAGAAGGTATGAGAAGTTTCCCATATTTAGTTTCAGGGGCTTTGCAGCTTTAAATTCCCATAGGAAACGATTATAGATAATTGTGGAGCTGGGATCCTGTCTAATAAAAGCAGTGTTGCGGTGAGGGGAGGGAGAGAGAGATATGTCGAAGACTCACCTATCGGTGTGGGTTTACTCTTATCTCTCCTCTCTGCTCCACTGGGGAGCATCCACTTGGATGGTTGTGACATGGCGTATCTATTTGTGGATCTGCAGGTGTGGATGGACTTGTATAGCATTCCGGTCCCCGGATCTGGTGGTAAAACTTGCTCCCAGATTTTCGAAGAAGCTGGGTGTGACACACCTGCAAGTCCTAGCTGTGGTGCTTGTTTGGGTGGCCCAAAAGATACCTATGCCCGATTAAATGAACCTCAGGCAAGTTCCTCTGTTTCTGTTTGGAACATCTAGGACCACGTAGGATTTGGTCCATCCTCCAACATTAACTTCTCTGTAACGAACTAAAGTGACCTACGACATCAGCATTGGTCTTTGAGTAAATATGTTCAAAGATCAATGCCAATATCGCGAATGTGCCACCATTAATGTCTTGAGAAATGGAATTTGATAATTTTGAAGCAACCATTTGATTTACTGTATAATCTATACCCGGCAACTGCAGTTGATTGTCATTTTCATGCTTTCTAAAAATTGACTGGAAATTGAACCCATTTATTATCATCTGTTTTTGCAGGTTTGTGTTTCGACTACAAACCGGAACTTCCCTGGGCGTATGGGACACAAAGAAGGTCAGATATATTTGGCATCTCCGTATACTGCAGCTGCCTCCGCGTTGACCGGTTTTGTCACTGACCCAAGGGATTTTTTGCAGTAAATTATTGTTATATCAATAATATTCTTGTAAAGTACGCCTTGGTCAGTTTTGTATTCTCTAACATTAAAGACATTATTGATGTTACTTGATGACCCTTTAGTTTGAGGTAATCGTTCATGGTTGTTGTTGAGAGAACGGATGGAGATGTTATTTATGCATAGAATTTCTTGCTGCTCTGTATGGTGCCTTTGCGAGAACAAAGCTTAAGGTGGCATGAACAGTGAGGAGCATCCTTAAACTAGTTTTCTGCATGTTAAATGGAAACAGTCAAGTAGGGTGGTGTTTTGAGATATAGGGGTTTGGTATAATAGTACTCTTCCGGTTCTTAATATAAGACCTATTTAACTAATTTGATTAGATTAAAGAAGTTAGGTAAGTTAGTTAATTATAAGAAAAGTAATACATTTTTTCTAAAACACCATAATCATCTTTCTTAATACTTCCTTTTCTTTTCCTACCTAATTATGGTTGAAGGGGTATTTACAGGGATAATTTAGAAAAAAATTAAAAAATATAAAAAATAAATCTTATATTTAGGAACAAAATTAGGAACAAAACTAACTTAAGAATTAGGTCCTATATAATCATGATGTATATTTTATTATGATGATGTAATGGAATTTTACCCAAAAAATAATGTGGCCTTTTATTCAAACTGTTTTCTCGTCACGCAAGGATTCCTCATCTAAGCGAAATCTTTCCGTGTTAACGAGGTTTGGAGACATTGTTTACTCTTGTTTTTTCATTCTTTTTTTTTAATTTGGTAAGCGAAATCTATTTTCCAAAAACGAAAAGCGTTGATCACAAAATTGAATTAATCGCGGCCATCTTCATTGCTCGCTTTGCGTCACGGAGCCACTTTCTTACTGTGGGTCTCGTGGCAACCAGTGGCGCCACATTGATTCAGTGAACTGAAAAACCGGACACGTAATTCAATCTCCGATCTTGGGTGAATTGTGGTTGAATTGGTCATAAACAAATGAATACATTTTAAATAATAAAAATAATATATAATTAAAAAGGTGACATCTGTCAATACTCATGTCTTCATGCAAGATTTATGTGCTTGTTATATAACTTAGAATACATACGTATAAGTATGTTAGCATGTTTCCGACATATTTGTTAAATTTTCTTCCTTTCTTTGTACTTATTTAATACTCCTCTGATTCTTATTATAAGCTTCATATAACTAATTTAAAGATGACGAACAATTAGTTAAAAGTAATAAATATATTATAAATATAGTTTTGTTTTTAAACATGTCCTTATAATAAATGATAAAAAGGATGAAAAAGAATGTATGAGAAATGTGATAAGAGAATATGACAAATGAGAGAGAATAAATAATTAAGAGTAAAATTAAAAAAAAACAAATCCCTAATTAAAACTTATCAAAAGGACTACACCTTGCTCTAAATTTGAATGTTATGAATAAGTGATCTTCATTCAATGCTTATCACAATGATGAGTACCATGTACTTATCACTATAATACAATCTAAATAATTTAAAATCTAATATGGATAGTTCAGATTTAAAATTTTTAATATACAATTTTTTAATAATAAATCTATTTTTTAAAGATATGTTAGTTATGATATTATTTTTATTTTAAATTCTGTATCTATTAAAACAAAAAGTTGATTAAAATATATAAAAAAATTTAAATTCAATCTGAACTATCTAAAGTCGATTTGAATGGTCTAAATTGTGATAAGCATGGAATGTGCTTCTCATAGATAAGACAGGAGAGAGTAAATAAGCACTAAGCATAAATTACAACTTAAAAAATAGAAAGAATAGAAAACAATTAAATGACTGGTTCAATCAGTCAAGCAGTCCCACCTTACTCCACAATGGTCATGTTGATGAGAGTTGCTCTCTGCAATTAACATGGTTCCAACCGACTTTCCAGTGGCTTCCTCATAGGCGAAGCAAGTTTTGATTGGCACAGGTTCATATATTCCTGAGTATAGGCAGGGTTGTTGTGCACCATCGTTCTGCCACAGAACGAAAACGCAAGTGAGTGTTGAGTAATAAACAGGCCTGAACTTGAGTTCCATCGTTCCCCTTTTAGTACGAGAAGAAAAACGCAAGAAACGGCCTGAACTTCAGGTAGCACATGGCGACTTTGAGTTCCATCGTGGCATTTAATCACACATGTTGTCCATAAATTCAAGTTCGTGGGCGTTCATTGGGATCACTACAGCCTTGAACGAGTTATGAATCCCTCTTGCGTGGATCTTCCTACTTCTTGCACGAGTTTTCTTTGTCCTTTTCATTTCGAGTGTGGGTTCGTGTCTGTGCTCTGGTTCCTGTATTAGTTATGTTTTAAGTAATGCAGTTGACCTTTCATCAGAAAAAGAAAAAGGAGTACACCAAAAGAGATAGGACACATGCAAATTTTGACTTTTCAGAGGCATTACAGATACGCATTTCACTATTACACTGAAGGGCTGCTCATAATTGAAAAGACCATAGGCTGCTACATTCCTAGGAAAGTGACACGAAATATCCTCATGCTCTTTACTAGATGTTAGGATTTCTCTGTTTTTGACCGGCTTCCTCTGTTCTCAGCTATCAAAACGAACCTTACATCTCCTAGATCATCAAATCAAATCGAACTCCCACTAATCCCTGTATTGCAATCATGGCTTCCCTTGTCTGGGCTTTCACCCCTCCAACATCACTCATCAATGGCAAGGTTACTCCCTTATCTCTGCAAACCTGATCTCTTAACATTTTAGAATCATTACATTTCACTAACCCAAGTTTGTGGTTCTGATATTTTTGTCTCAGAAAGAATTGAGTCTCTCTTGTTTTCCTTCATCATCATCTACTGTGGAGAAGAAACGCAAGGAAACCATCTCGAAGAAGATTGTTTCTGTGGCGGCACCACAACAGTATGAGCGCAAGCCCTCCACCACCGGCTCAGTTGGCTCCAACTCTTTCACTCTGTTTGCTTCCCTATATCTCCATGGATCAGCTATAATTAAGTTTCAGTAGTAACAGAGGGTTTTGCTTCACTACAGGCCAAGAATCCAATGACCATGACAGAGAAGATACTGGCTAGAGCTTCGGAGAAATGTGATGTTAAGCCAGGGGACAACGTGTGGGTTAATGCTGATGTTTTAATGATCAACGATATTACTTGTCCTGGCATAGCTGCCACCTTCAAGAAAGAGTTTGGCCCGAATGCCAAGGTACTGTTCTGCCAACTTTGTTATTCGTTTTATGAAGAATCAAGATCTCCTCTTGACTTGAGATGGTCAGGTTTGGAGTTTTATTAAGTTCCCTGTTAAATTTAACTTAATTATGCAGAGAAAGTTTCAGAGCGTATAGTATATGGAAAATACTTAACGTCTTATACCAAAAAAAAATACTTAACTCAAGTTACTTATATCCATTATGTCAAGTTTTTTAGTCACAAATAGCCATATTCATGTATTTTATTTTTTTTCTATGCAGGTTTATAATTAAACGCTAATATTTAAAAAATAGAATACATGACCATATATAATTAGAAAACTTAACATAATAAATATAAAAAATTTGATTTAAGTATGGTCCATAGTGTACCCACCTTGTGCGTGTTAATTAACTGGGAAAGAACATATTTTTCGTTTCGTTTTCTTTTTGTTTTAGTGTAATATTATTTAGTCTGTGGTGTTGAAGCTTCTTTATAGCCAGAATTACCAAATAACCCTGAAAAATTTTATCTATTCATGTTAGTCCCTTTGTAGTTTGTAACATAGCATGATAGCCACGAGATCAAGTCAGGCCACATTGGCTGGGAAGTCAGGGAACACTATTATCTTGTAGTATGGTCATGTAGATTTTTTTGGAATTCTACTAGCATGTAAAATTTTACAAGATTTCACCATTTAATCATTTACCTAAAAAAATCATTTTGGGAACCGAACCCTCTAAAAATCTACCAATTCAAGCTTGATATTTGATCTCTCAACAACTCTATTATAGCAAGGATTACGTCTGTTCATGCATGTTCAATGAAAAGTAATTTTGTTTATTAACTTGTGTTGCTGTTTTGAGAATGAAGGTTTGGGACCGTGAAAAGATAGTAATTATCCCTGATCACTACATATTCACAAATGATGAAAGAGCTCATCGAAATGTGGACACTGCCAGAAACTTCAGCTTGGAGCAAAACATTAAGTACTTTTATGACATTACTGATCGCAGCAATTTTAGGGTATGATCTTCACCCCCATTTCTCTTTGCCTTTGGACTGCATGTTCGATTGAGTTTCTTTCTTTCTTCTTCATTATGTGAAGTATATTAAGAATCATTCATTGATTAAATAAAATATTGAATGAGATATCAACCGGCAGGTTACTTGGGACCATTAATTTTGATTAATCTCAACCAATCCTTTTTCTTCATGCTTAAAGCCATACATTAATAAAATAAAGTAACAAACTAATATTGAAACTGAAGCAGGAAAAGTTTGCTATCTGCTCCTAATTTATGAAATAAAATTTAAATGTAAGATCGTATGAGTGTGTAAATAAACAATAAGTCACGTTGCGTAGGACAATGGCCTGATGAAATAATTATTCATCGATATATTAATTTATTTTTCTTAGTGTGACTGCTCAAGTTGAAGTGGATGTCAGATCCCGAGAGAAAACTATGACGTTGGTATGAAGTGGCTATTCATTTATAAGAATCTTATATTTGGCTGGAACTTCCATTTCCTTTTTTCTCTTATCAATGTTTAAGATATGATATAATAAGCCAATCGTTATCTGGTTCTTAGAGATGTCATTGCTCATTCTTTTGTTACTTTCTGTCCTTCGCGAGGATATATATATATATATATATATATATATATATATAAAATCAGCAATCAGTATACACATGGTTGACATCAAAATAATTTTCATATTATTTAGCGATAAAATTGTATTGCTAAAAGACTGCATCGTATGAATATAGGAATACTAAATTTTGACATTGCAGGCCAACCCTGATTATAAAGGTGTTTGCCACATTGCTCTTGCCCAGGAAGGTCATTGCAGACCCGGAGAGGTAAAGTTTACTTGATCAAGCTATTGGTAATTTGAATCTAAACCACATTTAAGCTTTCCAAGCTGTTCTCATCTCTTCACCAATTATGGCAGGTCTTGTTTGGGACAGATTCTCACACCACATCTGCTGGAGCATTTGGCCAATTTGCTACTGGAATCGGTAACACTGATGCAGCCTTTATATTGGGAACAGGAAAGCTCTTAATCAAGGCATGTACTACATTTACTTATGTGCGTGTGTGCATGCATGTGTGTGTAAACAATTATTCTACTTATCCTATCAGCTCTTTAGTTGCTCTATTATCATAAGTATGGTAAAGATATTAAATTACTTACAGACAACTATTTATTGAGTCAGCCAGCCTATAGTTTTACTGCGCTGTCTTTGGTTGGCTTCACCTTGCAAATGTTAAAACAGGACTTAATTGACTGCTGCATCATTTAATAGGAAACCTTTTTCTCTTTTTCTTTTTTTGGTTATCTTCAATAAGAAACCTGATAGAAAATCCTTTTCCATGAGCAGAACCCAATGATCAGTACTTTGCTTTTTGCTTTGATATTTTGGTAATTGTTTTGATGAATATCCCACGAATTTTCTCCATGCACTTAAACTGCAGGTTCCTCCAACTTTGAGATTTGTGCTGAATGGTGAAATGCCCAGCTATTTACTTGCCAAGGATTTAATTTTGCATGTAAGTGATGAATTCCTCCAGAATTTGTTTTTCCCTTTGAATGGAATGCAACTAGTTAAAATGCCATGATATGAATATTAAAGCATCCTTTTCTGTGTTGCTGCCCTGATAAACATTACAACTGTGCAGATCATTGGTGAAATATCAATGTCTGGTGCAACATATAAAGCCATGGAGTTTGTAGGAACCACTATTGAAAGTTTAAGCGTATGTGAATAGTGAACTGCATCTTTTCTCTTTTAATGTTTATCGTAAATGCTAATGTTTAATGCATGAGTCAGAATTAAAATAGTAATGATGTGCTGTATTATAGGTTGAAGAAAGGATGACAATATGCAACATGGTTATAGAAGCAGGGGGCAAAAATGGCGTTGTTCCTGCTGATGAGACAACATACAAATACCTTGAGGTTAGAGATGATCAGTACACTTCTGATGAAACCTTTTCTGTCTTTCTCTCTCTCTTTTCACTGATTCTCTCATCTCTAGAAGCAAGCATGCAATATGTTTCTATGTATACGTGAATATATTTGATGCTTACTCCTACTGTACTACATGCATAGATACCTTGTGCCTATGCATTAAGAGATGTGCTAGTGTCGCACTTTTATCATCTTTAAATGCTACTCCTCCGGTCCTTAATATAGGACCCAATTATTGAATTGGTTTTGGTCCTAAATATAAGACCCATTTTTCATATTTATCAATTTTCTCTAAATTACCCTATGGATACTTCTACAACCATAATTAAGTAGAAGAGGAAGAGGGGTATTAAGAAAAATGATTATGGTATTTTAGGAAAAATATGTCACATTTCTTATAAGTAACTAACTTACCTAACTTCCTTAATCTAATCAAATTAGTTAAATGGGTCTTATATTAAAGACCGGAGGAGTATTTGTTTACAACTTTTTCTTATCTGCCAATATTTTACATCGCTTTTTTGGCTTTTCGTAGGATAAGACATCTGCTGGCTATGAACCAGTTTATAGTGATGAGGAAGCA
The DNA here is from genome assembly GCF_004799145.2 of Neltuma alba. Classification (NCBI taxonomy): domain Eukaryota; kingdom Viridiplantae; phylum Streptophyta; class Magnoliopsida; order Fabales; family Fabaceae; genus Neltuma; species Neltuma alba. The sequence continues at coordinate 16,519 of NW_021637158.1, read as the reverse complement.
AGGCAAGTTCCTTTTTATTTACCCGTACCAGTCTACCTTTCATTTATTATTAAGCTAGTTTGGAATCGCCATTCCTAATTTCTCTTTTTCAGCTAGTTGTCCTGGTTTATTAAGCGCATGCATGCCAGGCTTACGATTAAAGATGTACTTGGGATGATATTCGGAGTACTTTGTTCAGAATCTGTGACTCTTGAGACCTTTTGCCAGTGGAATGATCAAACTATAACCCTCTATTTGAATTTCTTTCTCTATATATATGTATATGGAGAGAGATATAACACACAAATATGTAAATAATCTGCTATAAAGAAAATCCCAAGTCTTGCTATTATGACTTTATCGTGCCTCGATTGCTTGTTCACGTCCTATAGACATTCGAAAATGTGAATGGATTTTCGTTTTCTTCCATACATGACAATCAGTGATGAGCGATTGGGTGACTTGTGGTGATTGTCCTATTCACATCCCACCTGTAAAGAAAGTTACATATTTGTAAAATCTTTATTTTGACACTTCTTTACCCTTTTGTTTTCTCTTTTGATAATTTAAGATTCTTTTGTTTTTCTTATTTGGTACTTCCTTGCGGACTTCAGATTTGTGGGCGAGTACAAATTTGATGTATCGAAGTTGGAACCATTGGTGGCGAAGGTAGTGCACTTTATATGATAAATTAGGAAGCTTGTGAGCTATTCTTGAAGTAATGTAATATGCGACATTGCAGCCTCACTGTCCGGATAACCGTGCCCTGGCAAGAGATTGCAGAGATGTGAAAATTGACAGGGTATATATTGGATCATGTACAGGCGGAAAGACAGAAGATTTTATGGCTGCAGCAAGAGTTTTCTTAGCCGCAGTAAGTCAATAGAGTTATTTATATCCTTCTCAATTTCATTAGTTGTGCCCGCGTATCAGTATGAAAATAGATTATTTGGATGCATTTTGTACATTCTAAGCTGTATTGATTTGGTCTTGTCTTCCGGGGTGTACATTCTCACAGGCAACCTAATTCTCTGATTATCATTTTATTTCTTCCATTTACTACTTTTCAGTTATTCTTTCTTATCTTTAACTTCATGAAACCATCCGCATTGTAGGGTAAAGGCGTCAAAGTTCCTACATTTCTTGTCCCTGCCACGCAGAAGGTATTTATCTATGTACTTGAACGTAAGCCGTGTCTCCTGGTTCAGGAATGTTTCATGACAAATTCAAGGGTTGTTTGAACACACCACGCTGGTAATACGATGTTTACAGGTTTGGATGGACTTGTACACTCTCGAGGTACCTGGCTCAGGTGGCAAGACTTGTTCTCAGATTTTTGAAGAAGTTGGTTGTGATGCACCTGCGAGTCCTAGCTGTGCTGCCTGTATGGGTGGCCCCAGAGACACCTATGGACGCTTGAATGAGCCGCAGGTAAATTTAGTCTTTCTCAATAATTAAACTCACAATGCAGTAGATTCATCAGTTTGCTACTTTTTAGAGGTTAGAGTAAAGATCCCAATTTCAGCCTCACTCACTGTATTAATCATAAGTGACCAGTGGTCAATGGTGAAAGGTTCATTTCCTGAAACCCATATCCAAGTGTAACTTTTATGGAATAAACAATTGATCCTAATGTGACTTTTATGAAGAGACAATATCGGACTGCTTTATAGATTCAAACCTGAACTATGAATGCAGGCTTGTGTGTCAACAACAAATAGGAACTTTCCAGGTAGAATGGGGCACAAGGAGGGACAGATATACCTTGCTTCACCATACACTGCTGCAGCATCTGCATTAACCGGTTTCGTAACTGATCCGAGGGAGTTTTTGCAGTAAGTTAGAGAGCGTGAAGTTGGTCGTGGCTTATTATGCAGTTAGGATCAGGTTTTGAATAGTCGTAATAATGAATATCCCGGAAACTTGGCAAGAAGTAGGGAGTAATAGCGTACTAGTTTACGTACTTTTAGATCTATCATTTGCATTCGTCTAATTCTTTCTTCGAAATGAATGGTGTGAAAGCTCCTATCATGATAATTATTCATTCAGCTCCACTTGTATATGATCAAACAATACAAGTATGCCCAACATGTTGAAGTTAACAACGGCGCAACTTTTCAACTCATCAACAACTATATTCGTACATGAATCATGGAGGTAAAGTAGAACGAGCTTCCAAGAAGTTCATTAATTGTTCATCCGCCAATAAAATGGTAACAAGCATATTCAATTTCGCTCATTGATGGTTTTTTTTCCCTCTGTGCCACCTTCCACTTTCTCCCATTTGTACATTTGCATAATCCCAATACCAATTAAAATAACCAGGCATGACAGCATTACATAATTCTTATCTCTTAAATAGTTTATTCAACAGGCATTCACTGCCAAAATTTCTCAAGAGCATGATCACTCAGCACATTTCACACAATAAATTTGACGGAGCCAGAAGATTTCGCAGCATCTCCTACAACAATCATAGAAATTAGGATTAGTAACATGCATAAAATTTGAACATTTACAAATCTTGAATCATTTGAGCTGTGTAAAACCAACATCAAGCTTTTGCAACAGTTTAACATCAATTTTTCATATTTTAGATATGGAAACCCACATTTAAAAGCAATTTCCACCGATCAAAAGCATAAATTTAACGAAACTAAAGCGATAGAGAGACATACTGGGATAGGATATAATATTATGAAAAAAATGCAAACTAAAGCTTCCATTTACTAGTTCAACAAATTTATCGCGCAAAGTCTATGATGGAGGGAGACAGAATAAAAGTACCGGCAGCAGATTGAGCAGTTGGGGCTTCGCCATAGATGGCTCGAAGCCTTGTGAGGGGGACCAATGCAGAATCAGTTGAGGCTTCACTGAAAAGCTGTTGTTTCCAATCCCACATGGTCTTTCTCATGGCCTTGTTGGATTTGATAAGATTTTCCTTCTCGGCCTCTAGAGCCTCAATGACCTTTTGCTGGTGCACTGATCTCATTCCCAGTGTTGCAAATGAAGCAAGTAGGCAAACATCAATCACTATGTTGTTGTTCATAGCTCTCGCTGCCACGTCAACTAATCTGTTAACAAACTCCATGTCTTCTCTGAAACCAATTTCACAACCGTTAAAATTAGGGCTGCCCTATATAATTTGCCGGTTGACATTTTAAATGCTGGGGACACATATTTAGATTGAAAAATGCAGGATTTATTGGTAACCAGTCCCAATATTAAAGAGGTCAGCTAGCCAAGAAAAAGTGACAGATACAGAGATCCTGCAGATGGTGAATTTAATTTCTATTGATGCCAAAAATTATTATCATACTCCTTCCATGGACGTGTTTTATCCTAATATTATTTCAAAACTCTTTCCGCATATCATTTATTGTGCAAATTTATTTGAACAATCAAGTGAATTCTATTGAGATATCCTCAGTCCTAATGAAAGTGCAAAAGATCAAATTGTTTCAAACCAATATCATGAAAACATTCAAACACTGTACATCTCGATATTTGGAGGTGGGCTAACGAACCGCCCCGACACGAGAAATCTACGATTATAATCGTAGTACCCAAACCATTTTCGATTATGATTCCATCGGAATGCCTTATCATCAGTTGACTCCACACAGAAGACTATTTTACTCTCAGATAGACAAAATGAAAAGCATATAATCAAGCACCCTAGCTGGTGTAGAGAGTAAGAGATTTATACAGAAAGCAGTTCAGATGTTAAAAACAAAAAACAATCCAAAAAGAGATACTTCCCGAGAGGTGGATACCAACACCCGAAAGGAATATACTATATTTGCCCAAAGTTTAAAGTATACGGCCAAAACAATCAAACGAAATTTCAATCGAATATTTGATTCATCGAAAGCCTGACGCACCTATAATCAAAAAGAACACGAGGTGACAGATTGCCTCAACGGTGGCGACTGGGGGTGAGAGCCTTCAAGTTGGCGAGGGATGGGAGCAAGGCGAACAGCCCAGGGGCGTTTCAGACACAGTTTCTGATCTACAAAACGTCGACGTTAGATCACATTAGCTTTCTTTGTGGGCTTGTGGCGGAAAAGTTAAAAGCAAGGGGGAAAAAAAATAAAAAACCGATTGGATACTAAATCGGTTAAGGTAGTGATTTAAAAATCAGTTGGTCAGACAGTGATCAATTTGGGATCCAATCAGTCATGTTAAAATAATATAATTTGATTAAAAATAACAAAATATAATAACATTAACCATCACTAATAATAAAATACAAGAAAATATGACAATAATTTGATTGTAATAATAACAAAATATAACAACATTGAGAATTTTGATCTTTATGGTTCATCATTAATTAAATTAATAATCGTTGATACCAAAATTATCATTAAAATTCATTTAAATCTATAGGGATTGATACATTAAGAGCTGTATGAGAAAAAATAGGACTAATAACAATTTAATCATTCAAACCGGTTTATTATCGGTTCACATTGGTTTGACCGATTTTCTATCGGTTCAACTCCCTCCCAATTTAGTATCCAAATTGAACTGGTTCACTGTTTTACTGGTTGAACCGGTTTTTTGTTCACCGGTAAAAAATAAAAACAAAAACACTTAACTTAGTACCTAAATTTTTTTGGCATGAAAAAACAGATAACCTAATTAGACAATATAATACTCATTTATTTTTTCAGTTTTCATTTATTCTTACATATGCAGTTTTTTAAAAGGATATTATTGCAGAGTTTAATAATATACGATCTATTTTCATTTTTTTTTCTTGGCCATACAGAAGATCTATTTCCAAACATGTTTTTACGAGTGTAAATTAATTTTGATATATAAAAATTATGTAATTTACTCACTCAATTGTTTTAAATTGTTGTCAATATCAAAGAAAAATAAATTTAATTATGATATTAAATTGTATTTCAATATGTGTGACTTACTCGAATGATAAGTACATATATTTTACATCTGATTTTTCAAAAAAAAATCAAAATTTAAAATCTAGTGGAAAAAAATCCAAACTTGTGAAAAGCAATCTTGCAATGAGGGTACTTAAGAAAGTCATATTTCTTTTTTGGCAGACAAGAGAAATGTTACTCCTGTGTTCTGAAACAAAAGAATAAAAATGTAAATAATAATTTCTACATGGCTCTGGAGGGTTTTTTTTTTCCCGAAAAAATAAAACTTGTTTGAGAACCAATTAATTAGTGGTGGAGAGGACACAAGCATTGCCATATAAAACCTAAAATTTAAAAATCCTGGTCTCTAATGGTTGGGACCCACAAATCTAGGATTTACAACTGAGTCATTATGGCCTTTCTGAAATTTAACACCCAAGTGTGATTACAGAGAGACAAAATACTAGGCACGCATGCACATCCAAATCAATTTAATATTGATTTGGTCCCACTCCTAAAAGCTACACTGTCAAGTTGAAGACTTGGAACCACTTCTGTCTCTCAAAAAATTTCCCAACACATCATTATAAAAGTAGGTCAATTCCTCATTTGAGTGCCTTCTTCATGATATGATTTCTGTCTCCCTTCATCATGATCTCCCCTTTCCATGACAACCAAATCCCAAATAAGATTCTTCATACTTCATTCTTATTGTCCTTAAGCCTGTTACAGAAACATTTTTTTTTCACATGTCGGACATATGAAAGAGAATTTTGGTTTTGTAACCTTGTGGGGTTTAAAACCAAGCATCATTAACACTAATGATGTCGTTGCTTGACCTTTAATGGGGATTGTGAATAATTTCTGATGCCGAAATGATTTCTGCTATAATGTTTTGTATTTCCTTCGGCAAATATATATACATGATTGATTGATCTCAACTAAACTATGATCAAAATGTTCAGTAGGAAGAATGCAACAACTTTAAACATCATGATTGAAGATTAGACCATAATATCAGCCATCAAAGTGTCATTGCCAGGAAATATTCCACGACTTCAACTGAATAGTGCGATTCTATCCGCTGTCACATTACAAATCAGATAAGAGATAACTTTATACCCATAACTTTAGAAAGATGTACAGATAAGAAGAAAAGAAGTTTAACGGCAATTTTCTTAAACTTCATAATATAATTCTAAGTTGAAAAGACAGTCCATGGATAATGCTTAAATTCATTTGAGTTTTATCCTGCGTATAATTCGGCACTCTTTTTCTTAAATGCATACTAATCAATCAGATTTTAATCCGATCAAGAGATTAAGTTGTGGTGGAGGTTGATCCATTCATAAACATAGATTGTGGAGATTATCTCAAGCCACACAAGGATGGAGTACAATATATATTTGAAACGACCAAACCAACTCAGCAACTGCAAATTAAAACGACAATGGAGATAACACGTACTTCTTTTTCCCCCTTTTCTGACACCATATGTAAAAGCTCAATCTAGTACATTGCAGCAAACTTGACACTCTAGATATTAAGTACTCCAGTATTTACAGTGTGAAGAAATAAAAACAGCCTTCAGTCAAGTATGCAGGCTTGTATGATGTAAGGATCTGTGGGATAGAACCGAGGTTCTCTATTAAGGAAAAACAAAATCAAGACACAACAAGAACCATAGAATGGTCAAAACCTTGCAGAAAACAAATAAACAAACTGAAAACCATTGGAAGACCAATCTTCTCTACTTTCATGTAGTAGCAACTGTTGTCAAACTGAGGATTTTTCTATAACTTGCGGGGTCTTGGAACGAACAATTGAAAAGATTCTAAATGGGTTTGATCCTTAGCCTCTCATTTTTCTCTTGATATCTAGGAGCTGCAGTTAAACAACGAGGTAATGTTAGAATGGTTGAGAAAGTCCCTGTCTGATTGAAACCAGATTCAGAATATTTTATAGTCTGTGATGTGGATTTAGTTTACCAAGTCCATTGGCCTCAGACGTTCTCATGATTCGGAGCCTTCTCACTGAGCTGAGGAACATCCTACGAACAACCAAGAAGTATAATTAATGTCATGAGGTGAATGTTCTCTTAAGCAGGACAATATGTTGAACATCTAATAATTAATTTGGTCTTGAGCGTGACACTTTCAGATATGCCAATTCTTGTAATTGAGAAATGAGTTTCTTCCTAAGATCAACTTTCTTAGTCACAAGTTTCTAATGTCTGTCACTTTATTACATAATATAAAACTTCTCTGCACAGAGAAGAAATTGGCTGGCTATGGCTCCGTTTCCTCGTGGTTTTCACTTCCTTATTCTCTCATAGTATAATTATGTCATAATGAATTGAAGTTGCATACCTCCAGGGAACATCTCCCACAAGCATCCAATCACCCTCTTTATCTTCATATGTCAGCACAAATTCAGACGTTTCGTCCAAAAGCTTAGAGGCTTTCAGTCCAGGGTCTTTCTCGCTACCTGCAGCACGCAGAAAAAGCACATGGTCATAAAGGAATCAATAATCTCATACACTTAACTGCTTGTTCATACACCATGGAGTTTAAATGGACATGACAAGTGCAATAAGGAACAAAATATGAGTCCCTTTATGTGCATAACAGACTAAAATTTAGATTATTATCTATTATGATGAAATTCACTGAGCCAAACATAGAATTAAATTGTTATCCAAGCTGCAGTAAGTCTGGAAAGTACTAAAGAGAACTAACCAGCTGATTTAGCAGGCCTGAAAAACATTTCTTCCAGTGTCTGAGCTAAAGTCTCATAGCTTGAATGAGAATTCAAGTCTACCTTTCTGCCAATGCGAATTCCATCCATATTCACCTTCACAAATCCAAGATGGTTTTTTTCAGTATTGGTGACGGTGCCATTTTTAGCAACTGAAACATCATCTGGATTACTCTTATCGCTGCTGGATTTATCTTCTTCAGCCCTTTGAGCTTTTGCTTGGTTAATCAAGCTGTTCATCCTATATGCCCTGATGGGTGGCCACCCAACAACTTGACTGCTTCCATAATAGTCAGAGCACAAGTGAGAGCAGATCATAGTTTGATCTCTAAACCAGCTATCTATAGTAGATGTATACATTTAAGCATAAGTAGGAGAGTTGAACATACAAGAGGAAAAAAATGAATATATGTGTGTGATTAAAGAGGCAAAATACGCACAAAATACGAGGATTTACAAACAACTAGGAAAAAATAAAGTATTTTTATCCATCTTGTTCTTATTTGTTCAAGAAAAAATCGGACTGAAATAAGTGAAATTTATGTCTTCACTTGAAGAACCTAGTATTTTTTGCCAGTTTCTTTACATATCGTCAAGCTTCAAAACAGTGGCAAATCTTCATTACTATGTCTTACGGTTAACGACCAAAAATGAAAAATAAAACAAATAATCAAAGTATATATTCGGAGTTGAGGCAATAAATACAAGTATACTAATCAGCTGCAATAAAGATAAAACAAGCTCTGTTTCGACAACAACACAAGAAGACCATAACTGACTCCAAAACGGTCAAACAACAGTTAACTTGATTGAGAAACAAGTTTAAGCATTTGATTTCAGAAACAAAAACAGCATCTTATGGGAATAATGGCAATAACAGAGAGATAAAACAGGACCCGGGAAAAAAATGAAAAATATTATTCAACTGATCTGACACGACCAAAACATACTTTGCTCCATTATACAAACAATAAATTTTAAGCTAAACACAAAGGTCTCCATGAATCATCTCACCTGCCAGCAGTAGGAGATCCAGCGTCATGAGAGACAGAGTCAGCAGCTCTCTTAGTGCCAGAAACAGAACCACCCACAGTACTGACTCTGTCTGAGAAACGAGAAGCAGCAACAGCAGGTCCATGAGAGACCCCAGAAGGGAAGTCTTTAGCAGTCAAAATACGACCACACTCACCCCATGCAGAAGAAGGCTTGGCCTTCCCAGCAGCAGCAGCACCACCTCGACCACCAAGGCTCAGACCCAAACCCAGTTCAAGTTCAGCCTCGCCTTTGTACGAGGATGAACATTCTTGGCCTAGAAACTTAGCATTTGACACAGCAGGCTCATTTGGGGTAGCCCGGAAGAGCCACCATTGCCACCGCCACCACCACCTAGTAAAACCAGAGTCATGGAAGAAGGATTGAAGATCGAAAGCTAGAGAGATAGAGGAAATGAAAGATGGGTTTGTGAGGGAAGGAGGGGATGAGAAAGAGGGTGGTAAAAAGGGCAGAACTTTGCGAGTCGCTTGGGAACGGGAGGAACAAGGTGTGGAAGACAAAATGGTATTGAAGGACGAGAAAGAAAAGAAGCACGAAAGTAGGGGAAAAGGATGCTGTTGGAGGGGGTGGAGTTAGTGATGATATGGGACCCATATGTCTTCTTAGTGCGCATACCACTTCTCATTTTCTCCTTTTGCCTTCGCATAATTTATATCTTTCGAGAATAGCATATTTTTTAATTAAGTCAAGGGTAGTCTAGCCTAGTCTAATCTAATTTTCTAATAATTTCACAAGTTGTACATATTATTCTATATTAAGTAGTGCAAACAACACCCCAGATTTGTTAAAAGACAACAAATATTATCATGATCAAGACAGAATAGGTTAAAGTCTTCCCATGATTATCAACTTCTATATGCAATCCCAATTTTTCAAATATATGACCTGTTTGCCAAGAATTTAATTTGTTGGGGGAAAAAGAGCATTAGTGAAGTTTACGGGGCAGGTGGAGGATAGAGTAGATGGTATATATGTGATCAAAGTAAAGAAAAAGGAAGAGAAGAAGGTGATGAGATGTGGAATGGAATACAGAGACAAGGAACATGATACGTGGTGATGGTAACTAATTAGGAATAGTACGAGGGAGTTACTTTTGGTGTTGATTGCAAAAACGAACTTTTTAGGTGTGTGTATGGATTAGTATGATAGTTAATCATATTTGTACGATTTGCTTAATTCAGCTGCTTAAAGTTACCAACCCCATAATTGTTCACCGCATAACAGGAAGTGAACTGCTCAATTCTTAATCCTTAATAATGCTCTACATTGCCTGAATTACTTATACTTAACTTTTGCTCTTTAACTATTGTAGTGACTTCTTTTATGATACAGACGATGGAACCCCCAACTGTAGCATATATAAAATTGTATGCATACTAATTATTGTTAAGAAATTAAACCTTTTTTAAAAATTTGAATGATTTTTAGTATATGATATTATTGGATTGAATTCAAATATAGTTAAAGCACTAAAAAGAGTAGCTCTGGCCAAAAAATATATATATATATATATATTCACACACAAAGTTGAATATTTATAACTATTGATTAAATAATTGTAACTTTTTAAACTTCTCGGAATAATTTTTTATGATGTTTAGCTAGTAATAATCTTGATCTCTAAAACACACTCAACACAATTTTTATGATCTGGGTAATTTTTTAGCATGTCTATGTTTATGTGTCAGCTGATGAAGAAGAAACTAATTATGGTGGTTAATGTTAAGAAAAAGGGGATGATTAGGTGTCTGATACAGGATTAGCATGAAAAAGCAAAGGGGGTTAAAGTGAGAAGGAATGGTGTCTTTAGCAGCACAAGCAAGAAAAAGAATATGATTCTGGTTTGGGTTCTCAATGCCCACCTTTTTTTAAAAAAATCTTTTTTAATTTTTCTTCTTTCTTAGGCTCTCTGTCTTGTATTTACAGGACAAATGGCCACACAAGCCTTTTGTTTTACAAAGTTGGGACCAAAAGATAATATATATCCTTATATGCCTTTGCCAACTGTGGAGTGAGAAAACAACAAAAAAACCTTCCCCCATAATTATTCCTTAAAATATGTTGTATTTATCATTACTAAACATTTCATTAATTCCCCTTTTGGACCCCACAATATTGAAACCCTGCCTTTCAACGCAATTAATTAATTACCAGCATAAAAGCAAAAGCATCTTCATCTACCGCAGCTAGGAACCACTATTAGTGCTCCTCTTCTCAAATTAAAAAGCCTATATTTTTTATATACCACATGAGATCTATCCTTTTGATTTAACCTTCAAGCTAGCTTTGTGGGATTTGTTTTTTCATTTCAAGTTTTAATTTTGGCCACGGAGAAGCTTTCCGATATAATTTTATTAGGTGTAATAATAGATATAGTAGTTGTTTTAAATTTGACCCTTCATGGATAACTTTTACTACCTAGTTGGTGAAGATCTTTTGATCAGATATTATGGGATCTAAAAGTTAAAAAACCAACATGTCATTTTGCCGAACAAAGCTTTCAAAAACCCTGGCCCAAAGTTATGGAAAAGAACATGATTCATTAAAACAAGTGATTTGTGTGTTAATCATGTATCTTTGTTTCACGTTTCATGGAGATCTTGTTGGATTTTATTGCAGTTCAGTTTCTTCCGGTAGGCGTTGACTAACATCAATCAATGCACATATCCATATATAGCACCATGTTTTCTTCCAAAGCATACATAAAATACAATTAATAGCAGTATATACGGTCTAAAAAAATATTATTCCTCCTATCATAAATATAAACCTATTTTTATAATGTAATTTACATTACAAAAAAAAGTCTTATATTTAGAACTCGAAGAGTAATATATTAGATAAAAAGGTTATATTATGAGTATATACAACTATTTAGGATATATTTGCTGCCCAAGGGGGTGACATTTGAACGTTATATATGGATTAATTGAGGATGCGTGGCTCTTTATATAATGTGATTATTTATTTTTCATAAATTTTTTTTTGAATTTTTAGTAGTCCATTGTTTATTCAAGTAGTGCTTGTACTATTAAGAAGCTCGATACATGTTTGATGTGCTTATTAGAATTTATTGTTGAGGAGACTATCTATAATTGAAAATTGTAAGCTTGAAAAATACTGAATATTAGTAATAAACGTTACAAATCATATATTCTCCGGTTCTAAATATAAGATCTCTTTGTGGTGTAATTTACACCACAAAAAAGGTGTTATATTTAAGACCAAAGGAGTATAATTTTACATTTTTTCCTTGTTACAATAGTTGTATTTACTTTATCTAATAACAAAGTTATATATTTTTCTCGATAAGATCTAGCAAAGTTATATGCAAAACAGTAATAAATATTGGTGAGCACAAATTAAAGATGGGAGAAAAAAAAGATTCAAAACAACAAAAAGCCTCTAATGTGATCCTCGATCAAAACTATCAATACAAATATACATCATAAATAAGATAATAATTGAATAAATATATTTGACAATCAATCAACCCCGTATATAAATGCGGTTATAATTTTCTTAATTTCCCCCTTTTTCTCCTGCTTTTCCAATTTATGCAAAAGCAAGAAGAAAACAACAAATTCCATTTTTTAAAAAAAAATTACCAAAAACAAAGAATTAGAATTAGGCATAAGCCCTAACCCATCCTCGTCAACCCCTCTCCTTGTCCTTAGCATCGAAAGCATTTTGCATGAAAATTCTTCAGTTATAACAAAAATGCGCGCCCCGCACGTGGCATTTAGCACCTCCTTAACCATTAATTACTCCTACCTTCCACGTCCGTCCTGATCATGGCCTTCACTAGCGGGTCGGGTCGAACCCATCAGAGGAAACTCGTGTCGCCTGCGGATGGAGTCCGCCGGTGGCCGGTGGTTTTCTTCCTTGAATTGTCACCACCACAAACGATAGTGCATTGACAGCCACAGATGTTGCTGAAGCACGAGAACAAACCATTCCCTCCGTCTGTGTGCCTTCGGTTATGCATGGATTTTTTGCTCCTGGTCGACGCTGGGTAGCTCGAGAGCTCGCCCCGATCGTACACCGGTGGAAGCTCCGTCCTCCACCTATCCAGCTTCGATTGTAATCCCTCCACACTCTCGTCGAGGCTCCACCCACCCACCGTGGAACTTTCACCTCGTCGATCTTCGGGTTTTTTGCCAATGCTGCCGCCACCTCTGACGGTGACGGTCCGAGCTCCGATTCTGTTATAATACGAGGAGCGATGCCTCCTAAATTGGATCTTCTCGGGGTTGCGTACTCTAAAGCCGGATTGAACTTCCCGATCGAATGCAATGGAGTTCCCTTTGGCGTGGCCTTATGCGAACCTCCGTAACCTGCCTCTTGATGCAAGGGCGTGTTCTTGTGCGAACCTCCGTAACCTACCGCTTGATGCATGGGCGTATTCTTGTGCGAACCTCCGTAACCCACTGTGGGATGCATTGGCGTATTCTTATGCGAACCTCCGTAACCCGCTGTGGGATGCATTGGCGTGTTCTTATGTGTACCTCCGAAGCCGACTGGTGGCGTTTGGAGGAGCTTCGGACCCGGAGAATTCCGAAACTGCGGTTTCGGCGATGGCTTGACTTCATACACATTGTTGGTTTTCTGAGAGAGTCTTTGGTTTTCAAAGGCGGCATTGAAGTTATCAGTAGTATCATGAGTGTCGGTGGTCGTTTCTGAGTCTGTCGTCGACGATTCTGGCGTTTGCAATTTCTGGTTCTTGTGATCGATGACATCAGAATCCTTGGCATTGTGATTCGGACTGGGGGACTTAACCCTGATCGGCTTCTCATCTAGGTCGGAGCCGCTGAGCATAGAATCTGGCCCCTCAAACTTAGCCCTCCATTGGAATCCAGCCCCAGGCTCGCTGAGAACAGAGGTCGGTTTTCCAATTTTGCCACCTCCTTCGCTGACGTCGGAGCCGCTAACTTTGGAGCTAGCCCTAGACCGTGAGCGGCTCTTTTTCTTGCCGCTTTTCCTAGAAGTGGCATCTGAAGATGACAACACCGAAGATGCTTTCCCCCTTGTGCCCCTGGGCCTTTGCTGTCGAGCGCTGATCATAGAGCTGGTGTCGCTCTTGGTTCGCCGGAGCTCCGGCTTGGAAGCGTGTCGAGGGCTCATATGATTATGATGCTCATAAGCATCTTTCTCGCCCATCAAATGGCGGTATCCAACGGCTGAGGGATTGTGGGTGTACAGAGGCATGCTCCGCATGGAGCTGTCAAGCACCGCCACACCAATGTTCAAAATCCCCTGGGGACGACCCGACGGCCTTCGGACTTGGAGCGCCCCGAACCGCATCCCCGAGGAGGGATTGTGCTGCGCGGGAAGGGGATAAGGTTAGCGATGAGGACACGAACGGATCCCACGTGGATGTCTTTGAACCAATGGAGAGCGTAGATGTCGATCATGACGGCTGAGGTGTCGGCGTACAAGAAGTCCTCATCGACCCGGAAGACAAACTTGTCATTCCAAGTCGGGTTCTTGTGGCCGTGCGTGTCGACCCGAGTGGAGAGCTTCCGATCCGGGTGGATCCATGCAACCGCATAGGTTCGCATGGCCCGAGACACCGGAGACAGGTCCTGCGCGGATATGACATTGAGTTCCAAGAGCTGGAAAGGAGTCGGAATACGAGACATGATGATATAAATAAGGAGCAACAGGATATGATCTTCGATGAACAGTGATTAATCTGGGGATTATGGATTAATCACGCACGTGAAGAACCGGCGAAGAGGGGAATGAGGGAGGTGATTTCAATGGATCCCGCTCGTCGTCCAAGAGGAGGACGACGAGGAAGGGCGTGACATTAAGGTGTGGCGAGAGGGGAGAATAAGGAAGCCAAAGCATTAAGGAATTTGCAGAGTGAAATTAATTTGTACCAAAGAATATAGGAAATCAAAGGAAGTTAATCAGTGGTTGATTTAGGAACGTTAATTGGCAGCGTTGTTTTCGGTGAGCGTGTGGGGGTTTTACTTTTTATATTAATTTGCTGCTCATTTGATGATTTGGTGTGTATGTGAGAGTTCGTTTGGCCAGATGGTGGTGGTTTTTCCTTTAATAGAATCCCAACTAGCCTCGCACTCGCACATGGCTTTATTGGGCAAGGATCGGGTTCACGCTAGGCTGTAGAATACAACTTAGTGTGTTCTTTCTTTGATTTCTTTTGACAGACTTTGTCCCTGCTTCTCTCCAGAAAGAAGTTACAACGAGCTGATTATGCATGCATGAATATTATTCAAACTTGAAAGACCCATGCACGTACGTACGTCTAATGAAACGCATGTTAGTTGAGTGAATTGTGTACGATATATATATATATATATATATATAACATCAGTTTCGGTTTACGATATTCATGAGATTAAAGTGCATATAACATTCTAAAGTCTTTTTTCAGGAGCATCCAGCATTTCAAAATATTTTGTGGTACGTCCAACACCTAAAATTTTTTTTTATGGGTGTCCAGTACCCTAAAGTATCTTAATTTTGCTTTGGTTCTGGATGCAACAAAAAAAATTTTCTGGGTGCGTCAAAGAACAATACCTCCAATCCTTAATATAAAAATCGTTTAACTTTTATTTTGATTTTAAATATAAGACCACAGTTCACTTTGTCTTTTATATTTATTTATTTATTTTCAAGATAGTCCTCATAATAATAATAGTTCTAGCCAATATACTTAATTAGTAATAATATTTTAATAAAAATAATACCTATTTATTACAAATAACAAATTTAACTAAGTTTCTAATCTATTCAAATTAGTCAACCAGCTCTTATATTAAAGACAAGAGGTAGTATTTTGAGGTATTAGATGCACACAAAAAATACTTCACAGTGCTGAATGCATCTAAAAAAATATTTCAGGGTGCTAGATGCACCATAAAATATTTTAGAATGCTAGAATATCGAGAAAAGAAATACTTCGAAATGCTTGATGCATCTTAACCCTATGTATGATGTTGCTTTTACCACCTTAATAAGTGCTGCCCGCAGGTTTGACAATGAAAGGAAATTAAAAAGACTAAATCACGTTCAAATCAATGGAGGAAGGCAATTAAGATCCCTAGTGATAAAATACACTACTTCTGATCCTTAATATAAAAGCTAATTCATTAATTTGAGTATATTAATAAAATTAGTTAATTTTAGTATTTGTAATAAATAGGTATTGTTTTTTTTCTAAAATACTATGTTAATCAAGTGTTAGCTAGAAGTACTATTACTATAAAGACTATCTTGAAAAAATGAATAACTATGAGAGACAAAATAAATTAGAGTCTCATATTTAAAATCAAATTAAAAGCCAAACTAATTCTTATATTAAAGATCGGAAGTAGTAGTACATCACAGTCAAATGAAAAGAGGGGGAAAGAAATCAGTGCATTGTTTCCTAATGTATATCTTCAGGTTGCATTGCTGCGCGTCAATGTCAAAACAAAACGCCCAATGGTCTCATCAGCCGGCAAGGAACCCGTGGCTTCTTGCACCACAAGAAATTAATTTGTGATCACATTATTATTCAACTAACGTCAATGCATGATTTTCCTCAACTCCACACCCATATATATATATATTACTACTTCCGATCTTTAATATAAGACCTTATTTGATTTTTATTTTGATCATAATTATAAAACTCTGATCTAATTTGTCCATTATATTTAGGCATTTTTTTTTCAAGATAGTTTCTCTAATGATGATAGTTATAACCAATAAACTTAATTAGTAAGGATATTTTAGAAAATACAAACAATATTTATTATAAATAATTAACTTCACTTATTTCTTTAATTTTCTCAAAATAGTCAACTAGCTTTTATAATTAAGAC
>NW_021637157.1:0-30652 GCF_004799145.2 Neltuma alba | reverse complement strand
GCTTAGAGACATAACCGAGATCATCTTGCTTATTGCTTATTGCTTATTGCTTGAGAGATCCTCCTTTTCTTGTTCTCCTTAAGGTAATCAAGTTTTACACTGTGATAGTCCATCCTTGAGGTGCAACATACTTCTTTTGACTTGTATCCATTAGCCATCCTTGAGGTGGCGACATACTTCTTTGACTTGTATCCATTGTTTCTATGATTAGATTTTGTAGTTCCAGTAAAGGTTGCTCTAAGAGTTCTTTTATTGATCATGTGAGTAGCTCTCTTAGGCGCTTTCTTCTTCTTTGGGTTAATATTCCATTCTTACAAATATCCTACAAAATTAAAATACTAGAAGGACATTTTGGTACCCATTTTGCTTTGGGTCTTTGAGTGTTAGTATTAGACCTTACTTGTCCTTAGAAACCCAAACAAATTTATTCTCACATTAGAGATTTCTTCTAAAGTAGCATTGTGAGAAATGTGACTTGATTTACCACAATAATTGCAAATAAACCGGATGAATCCATTATGAGATTTTATGCAATATTGTGTTGGTCAAAATAATACAATCTTAAAGGATTCTCTTTGTAAGTTCTTTCTTTCCCATTAAATTTTCCAGCATTCCAGCATGATTAAAAACATTTTTACTTTTGAAATAGAAAATAGAATCACTGACTATTAATCAACAGTTTATGCAAACTTTCAAAATCATCTTTCACAAGTAATTCACGAGAAGAATTGGGATCGTACATCTTGATCTCCAATAGGAGCAGTTGACAATTGAATCCAATTTTCCCATTATTTTCGTATCAGTAATAGTGCGAAAGAAAGAAGGCCCGACTCCAAGTTGTTCAAGAATAGTGGCGTTGAGTTTCTCGACCCTTTGCCTTAGGATTAGTCAGTTCTATTTCTCGATGGGGGCGGGGCAAGGAAAGGGATATAACTCAGCGGTTAGGTAGAGTGTCACCTTGACGTGTGGAAGTCATCAGTTCGAGCATGTGATTATCCCTAAACCCAATGATTCATATTTCGTAGAGCTCTTTTTGATGCTCATCTTCCTCTGTGTACACAGACTTACAGAAATATTGTGTGATTTCACCTTCTTCAATCTCGACTTCCATTTGTTCACTAAGAGTGGATGATTGTGTATCTTCTTCACATTTAGTTTCAACACACGTGTTAGAAGTATAAACTAGAGTCAAGAGTATCCAAAACATCCTAGGCACTAGAGCAAGATTTGATTTCTCATAATCAATTTCAGTTAAAGCACTATACAGAAATTTTCATTGCTGAATGTTAAAGAAAAACATTTTCTTTTCTTTTTCGATCCAATCCTTTCTTTGTTTAAAAACAAATCATTTGTAAAAACATATCTCATATCAAAATCAATAGTTTAAAAAAAAATCATATCATACGAGCTTTCCAAAACCAAAAAATCAATATCTTTGAGAAATGGTGAAATTTTATAATCAAAATTGCTAGATCCTTTAAACAAGTGACGTGCTGTGTGATACCAAATATAAGATAGCTGAACACCTAAGGGGAGTGAATTGGGTGTTAGTTAAAATTAAAAACCTTTTCATAAAATTCATAAGAAATTCTGATTATAAAAACAATGAATCGACATAGACATAATTATAGTAGTAAAATGATTTAGCTGGAAATATAAAAAGGTAAAGGAAGAGAAGATGCAAACTGTGATCTATCCTGGTTGGTTCCTCACTGACCTATATCCAGTCCCTTGACTCCCCCGTGAGATTTTTAATCGACTATCTCCCTCAAAGTTTAACACTCCATCAAGTTTAACACTGGTACTTGAGAACCACTACAACCACAAGTTTGATCCAGACACTTGTGACACCACTTACAATCTTAAACTAACCAGTCTATTCAACAACAATCTCACACTGAGGTAAATATTCCCTCTTACTCACAGTAAGGAAAGATTGAATATTTCTTCTCTCAAGAAGAAGTGATAGATGAATCTTAAACACGTTTGAGAACTCTCTTTCTCTATCTTACGAATACATATGTTTTAGTTTATGACGTACAAAGACAAGGAGTCTATCGTCTCTCAGAGCTTTAAATAAAAATATGTTGATTCCGCATTTTAGCATTTGACGTTGTAAACTCAGACTCTTCTTCTCTTTTTTTGTTTTGAATGCTCTTCTATTTATAGATGATATTGGGCATTTGAGCATTGAGTATCTTCTTCCCATTCAAACTAGCCATTACAAAAGTTGATTCTTCACGTTATAAATTCATTGTAGCTCTTTACCTAAAATAATCTTCCTCAAATCAAGTGATAAGTATCTGATAATCTTAGAAACAATAAGGTGGAAAATATAGAATCAATCATCAAGATATTTAGGTATTCAGAGGTAAGATGAACTTACTTGATCGATCTCTTAATCAATAATCCTTTGATCGATCATATTAATTATATAGAAAAAATATAGAGATATATGCAATTATTGAATAGATTATGGATCATATGATGAGATAATTGATGAAATATGAATGTAGGATCGAACAAGTGATCGAATATAAACAAAGTGTTATAGAAATAAATTTTGAATCACTAATTTTCGAACACCTATGGATAAATAGATGACGGATAACCTTATCGATAAACAATAAGCAAAAGATATTCAGTAAAAACACAGGCTAATTGAATAGGTGATCAAGTGATCAATAAAGAGGTTCAATTTTCAATCTTGCGACCACGTAATGTGAAAAAACAAGGTAGATATGCAATGCAGCGATAGATTATCTCAAATTATCGATCCAGTGATAGAAGAGCCATGAGCGATATATCACATATCGATATAAGCTACTTAGATAAGTACTGACTCATTATTGATTACCTCCTGATTTTGTTAATTTTGTTATGAGACGGAGAAAGTTTGAACCTTTTTCTTTTTCTGTCAACTAATTATTGATTAAATGATCGATATTTACTACAAAATCTTATTTGATCAATTAACTTTTAATCAATAATGTTATCGATAACTTGTGTATAACTTGAGCACCTTAGAAATGCATGTGAAGATATAAGAGAAGAATTGAAAAGATAGTACCAAGAACTTGATAAAGTGATCAAATATGTAGTTGCTTGATCATCAACTCAAACATCAGTTTACTTGATAACTGGCTTCGAGTAAAATCTGATAATGACTTTTAATTTTTTAATTTCTTCTAGTGCCTTACTCAGTAACATGTTTGAGTAGCATGTTGCTCAAGAGCTTATGTAGAACTTCTGGTCTTTACCTCAATAAATTCGAATTCTGATTCAAGCAAAAAAAAAAAAGACAACTTTGAGTGATCATAAATCTTCCAATTCAACTCCAAATTTTGCAAATCACCTATTCCCAGGAAGCTCTTTGAGTATACTTTCTAATGCAACAATAATCACCCCAAAATTCATTATAGTTACAAAGTTATCTTCATCACAGTGATAAAGGTCAGAATCAAGACGCTAATCCAACATATCTCCCTTATATGAAACTCTTTTGAAGTTGATTTTAGTGTCATGAATCAAGTTTCACCTCAAACATATTTGTGGTTTAAAGATATTAGAGAAATACTGAACCTATATCACAACTAAACAAAGAACAGACAAAACAGAGTATGTGTTTTGTGTTGTGTTTTATCGATCGATCAATCGTCGATAAATGCCCATGAAAATCACCTCTGAAGCTTATTTTTCATGTTTACATGAAGGGTGACTTAATATATGATTATATAACTTCTGGTTTGTGCATTTTAGCTTCCGATTAAGCCATTCAAGCTTCTGATTGAGCATAGTAACCTTTAACATCAAATCTATGAACTTAAATCTTGATATTTCCATTTGGTCTTGCAAGTTCTTCTTTTCCCAATCTCTCTTCTTCTTAACTCAAAGTTCAACATAATAACTCCTTTCTTTTCTGAGAAAACTACATGAGAGTTAGCCAAAATATGAGGTAAATAATTTATGCAACTTTTTACTCTATTATTTGACATTATCAAAACTAATCATATCTAACATTTCTTTCTTACTGGATTACCCCTTCCCCCCATACTTAAATCAAACCAACATGTTAAGCAAATATCACGAGCAATCATAAAACATGAAAAAATGAATCAAGGGAAGGAAGGGGACAACCTGATGAGTTATGGGGGCTTATAACTCGAATGGTAAAGCTAGAGTCAATCCAACTTCACTCGCATCCGCTGCCTTTTAGCAATCTTCACCACTGCTTTCTTTTCATGTGGGCAAACCCATCTTGCTGTCTGGGGTCTCGAATCTCGTCTCGAATCTCGAATCTAGAAGAACTAGTCATGGTCTGGGGTCTCGAATCTAGAAGAACTAGACCCAAACTGACTCACTAACGGCCAATGATGCAATGATGCTACTCTTTCATCTTTTTTGAACTTTGGATAATCAATAGGAATGTCAAGTATGGCCAATAAGGTGGTTGATGTCATAAGATGTGAGTCTATACTTTCCTTCTTCTGTCTTTGTTTCTTGTGTACTCAATACTATCAAAATCACTATACGAGCCAAGGTTAGCTTGCAAGATGGATTCAACAAGTCCAGCTTGTTTTCACTTCTTTTTCTTTTTCTTGTTGGCTTTGGAATGGGCAAGAGCTACTGTAGCTTGTAGGGACTTAACTTCTGTGATCAATTGTGTTGTAAGCTCAATGAGTTCTTAGTCCTTTCAATGGTACCTGCAGCATAACACCCACAATACTTTCTCAAGTCAAGTGAGCCTCAGCTGCTTTTCTCTTCTCTCGGAGGAAACATGACCAAAACCTTTCTCATACTAAAGTTTAGTAGTAAACTATTTTTACGTTCCTCTGAGCTTTTATTCAGGGTGATATGCTATCTGTTTGATCTCTTATTCACAAAAACGTCTTAATCTTAGTCTTTCTACGTTCCATAATTCTTTTACTAAATTGCCAATACTAAATCTCAACTATAAGAACTACATCTTTAATTTTATTAATGCCTTAATTTTATTAATGCCCTGAGTACTCTATTCGTGTTGTACCTATTCATACACCTTACATATTGTCTAGCCCTAACTTTTTTGAATATTAAATATCATTCAAACATATTCCTTTTATGTTCCTTATACCTTTGCCTTTACTCATCTTGTCCCGTATTGGAATTAGAATCAAAAGATATATCTTTCTGCTCCTAGACTAATTTGCACCATAATTTGAACTCGTCAAAAAAGGTAAATAATTTAAAGTTTACTTCTTCAAAAACAATTTAACTCTCATGTACCTTTGAAATTTGCTACTTTATTTGATCCTGAGCTGCTGCTTTCCTTTCTATTTTTTTTTTCATTCTCTTTCTTGTCTTTCTTGTCCTACTTGTGATCCTACTTGTGATTCTGTTAATCTTTCTTCTTTCTCATATACCCCTGTTTGTCTCAAAAGAATAATTAATTATTCAAAAGAATAGTTTCTTCAAAAATAAATTTAACATGCCGACATTCATAACACAAGCAGCTAATAATTTTAATCACATTCTATTATTCAAGCTTCTCAATTTCCAAAGCCTTTGCATCATTGATCACTCTATAGCTATTAAAATTTCCTTCTCAGCCTTTTAGAACCTCAACAAACCTCAAACAATAAGCTTCAAATCAATCTCAACTACTCTCTCACTAACCTACCATTGGCAAACCATCAATCATCAAAATAACACTGTTATATAATTGTATTGACTATAATCATTTAAACATTTTCATTGAATAGCCCCTACAGTTAGGGATGAAGCTTATCATTAGCTCTCTTGTTCTAATTAAAAAGCCTCTAACTTTCTCACCCAATTGTCATAATCATGTGAAATGAATAAATAACTAGCACCGGAATCATGATTCAAATATCTTTATTTCACTTGTAACCATAGCTAGAACATTATACAAAATCTACAATCTATTGCTCACACAACTCAACAAACCATAGTCATTTCACAGATAGAATTATACATAGTAACTCATAAGTTCATTACATATCCTTACAATACATCACACAAGCTCACACATAGTCATTTCACATGCATAATTATGCATCTTAGCTCTTAATTTTACCACCATAAACCTAAAACAAATCATAACAAATTCACACAGATCATACAACAGTAGTCTCAAGTTATAGCAATGCATGTTTCATATAACATGCCTTCTCACAAATTGCCGTAACTCACACATACAATCATCTAAGTTAAAAACGCATAGCAGTCTGTATCCACACTTCACCATTCCAATACAACCCCTCAATATTCCCTAAAAATACCAAATATCTTTCCAGAACACTAGTAAAACAATTATAGAGCCTCTGAAATAACCTATCTATGTGCTCATAAATTATAGGATGTGGTTCTCTCCCTGGTATTCCTATAACGGGCTCCTCATCTTGAATTCCTAAATTATAACCTGGAACCCTATGCTCAGGTTCTTGACTATCACTCCCCTCCTGATCCATGCTGGGGTCATCTTCCTCCTCTCCCTCTATACTGGGATCCTCTTCTTCACAAACTAAGTTAATTACCGCTTGTGGAGGTGATGAGGTGACGGTTCATGGACAGTAGTGCGGTGTGCAGACCTCCTACACCTCCTACAGGGTAGTCGATCATATACGGAATCCCTCAATGGTTGATTCACTGGAGACTCCGATCTAATACTTCTGCTGTCCTCACTAGAATCTGAGTGATTCTCTGCTCGTACGTAGCTCTGTGCCCTAGGATTAGTTAATCACTGATGAATCTTCCTCTACCAGCCATCTTTTCTACAATCAATCATACTCACTAAATCATTCCCCTGTTACAACATTAGTATCAATACATACAGAGCGAGCAAATCTATGAATCACACACGCGAGGAAATCCGACCTGGGAAAAAAGACAGATTTTTTTTTTCCTTCAACATTGGAATTCTTGATCAAAAATTTCAAACATATTATTCTAAGTAATCCACAATTAACCCAGTTTTCAACTTAATCTCGTAATCTTATATGAAAAAATATAGCAACTATCCACCGTGCAGTTGATACAAAATAATATTAACATGAAGCAAGTAAAGTTACTTGCCAATATAACATATATAATAAAATAAACATTACCTTATCAAGATATTTTGCTACATATTTACACTAGCCCACCTTCTTCTTATATAACTTCCAAGGGAGGGTGAGATTCTAAAGATTAATTTCCATCAATCACAAATACAGATTACATGGCATGCTAAACAAGCCTAAGTAAAACATAAACTTGTAAGTTAATGCATAATTTGATGCAGTTAAGCATATGAACAAACTAATGATGCGCAAATAATCTATCAGCTACACGTGATCCATACAAAGAATTAAGAGAATTAAGGATTACATGTTCTCATACTATAGAAAAGCAATATGGCGTAGACAGATATAAGTGTAAGTAGACATAAATGTAAGGTAGTAAATACCTGGCTGCCAAATCAAACCTTACCAAATCAAACCTTACCGGGCTTGAGCAGAAAACCAATCATATTGATATTGGCAACTATAATTCATAAATTAAATAATTCTCCTTAAATCTCAAAACTTCTTTAATATCTAACCTTACTTAATAATTGGATTTTTCTTATTCAAACTATTGGCTTCCTTCCTTATCTGGCTACTTTACTTAGTAAAAAGTCATCGATCAAAGATATATATATATATATACACGCGTGCACTTTCAAAATCCTCATTTAACTCCCAAATTCATTTTGTTTAATTCAACAATCCTTAAACATCACTTAGAAACAAATCTGGAAATTTTCCAGATTCACACACATATTTAATAGGATTTAATTTTCCCCTGTTTCATAGACAATCCTTATGAAACTCAAATATACTTTCTCTATTCAGCTCCTCATTCAAATCTGGAAATTTTCCACCTTACAACAATAATTAAATCTTCATTTTACTGCTTCTAAATATGATTGATCTGAGTTTTCTATTTTTCTAGAAAGAGTTTTACGGAATAAAGAAAGGAAGTCTTTGTGGGGGTAAAAAGAGAAGAAAGGCCAACACGTTAAAGACTGTTTCAGTTTCACTCATCATAGCTCACCTTCATAAACAAATTTCTCTCATTTTCTTTTCACGTGGTCTAGACCAAAGTAATAATCGGTATAAATATACCTTAACAGTAGTTTAGTTCCTACAATCTGTCAATGAATCAAACCATTCATCCTTCAGAAACACAAATTTCTCAAATTAAAATTTTAAGCACTTTACTTAGAAAAATAAATTTCAACAATGATTGTTAGTCATCCAAAAAAAAAAATTTCCCAAATATTGAATTCATGTTGTAGTCAACAATCTATCTTATCCTAAGAAAACTCAATTGTATTTTTTTGTTAATTTAAACATTTCATACTAGAAATTCTCATATTTTCAATACACTTGAAGTAAAGATGATTTCATGTATTTTTTTTAATAGGATTCATAAAAGGAATGAATGAAAAAGAACTAAAATTGTAATTCTAATTCTTTTCAATCTTATTAAAAATTATATATTTTAAACTTATTTTTCATATTTATCAATTTTTTTAAATTATTTCTATAATATCTTTTGGATGTTACTTCACACCCACAAGATATATGCAAGGTTTACTATTGTGTGCATGTGTGTATATACAAACATATTTTTTTATCAAAACACATCTTCTAGGCATCCTACAAAATAAATATGAAAATCACCAAATACTGTAACAATTTATAAAACTTTTATGCATATAAATTCACATTTATAATCTCATATTATAATTATAATCATAACTCAACCCAATTCACCCTTATCTATCAACAGTAGATTCGGATGGTACCCAAACTGCCAAATTAAAACTTCTACCTCAATTACAAAACCACTGCTTCAACATCACTAAATACTCAAACTCATATTTCATGTCCGCCCATAAATTATAGAATTTATAAGGGTTTGCAATTTAATCATCAACTCACAAGTGGGTTAGTTATAATGTAAAATCAATTTCATAATTTTGTTGTGGCTCAAATAAAAAGAGAGGATAATACCAAAAATTATGCAGTTAGATCAAACATATATAAAATTGACATGAGTAATATATAATTAGATCATATAGGATCTAATTAGCAAAACATGAGTGTCACACCTTACATTTTTACCTCATTTTATCTCAATAATCATTTTTTAGTTTGGAAAAAGTTAAACTTTAAAATTTGGTTATCCCTTGAAAATTCATAACTAATTCTAAAAAAGTCTAAATAAGATGATTCTAAGTTCTATTGGAAACCTCTTGACATGCTATTTAATAGAAAAAAACTAATTGGCCTCCGCCTCATCTATCAATTCCAGATTTTCATTGTTGATTTAGTCATTTTTCAATTTTTGCCCAACTTTTGATGAAAATATGATCTATGCTCAAGACCATAAAATTTTGTTACAGCCTTTATCCCCTTTTTGCAATTCTTACTCTCTTTGCCAAGTATCCTTAATCAATCATTGATACAATATTTTGTGTTGGCCAATATACATAACAACGTGAGTTGTCATATTAATCAGGCATACTGTGTTAATGTTACGACACTTCAAAGCATCATTTAGATCATGCATTATGCAATGAAACAAAACAAGCACATATTCACATTGCCCCAAAGCATATCAAACATCATAGAACCAACAATTTACCATATATAACATAATTCAATCAAGCAACATTCTTATACTTGAACCAATTCCGCCTTCTCAAGTGTTTGTGTTTTTCTTACTTCTTCTCCACAAAATCTATCAATTCAAATATAATTACAAATGAACACAAACCTTAAACAACCTTAAATTTTTAACATAATTATTCCTTTTTTTGTTCCAATAATCTCTTGACTCATTCTCATATAATTTTTCATGTAGAATCCAAATATCAATTCAGATTTATCAAAATCACACTCATTTCCTTTCATTTCATCTTAATCAAATAGCGGTAATATATTTTCTAAAAATTTGACTTTTGATTCCAATGATTTTAAACACTGGTATTCCATACACAAAAACACCTACCCCTAGAACTCTTGGCCTAAATGTGAACCTAACTTAGTTTTCTTTCAAAAATCAATCCAAACACTACTTAAACACGATAATTCCAACTCATTTTTAAGGTTTGTATTATTCCGTAATACATAGAAGCTTAAGAAAACAATCTGACAGCACCTCCTTTTTTTGGTCAATTTTTGCCTATATATTAGTGGATTTAGGGAGATATTTATAGCTCCTGCCCCCTTCATTTAGGTGTGTGTGGCAAGCTGCCACCTAAGGGACACTCAAGATAAAATCATGTCATGTGTGAAATCCTAAAATATTCTTATTGATTTTTACATGAAAATTGGACACTAAATCCAATTTAATTATTGTGCCAAGCTTTTGGGCTAATTTTTGGGCTTGGGCAAGTGGGACCCAATTTAATTTAATTTAATTTAACACGAATAATAAAATATTAATTTCTTAAGGTTATTACTATTTTAACTTCCTACTCTAAAATCATATTTTTCTCCATGAAAAAAAATCCTATTTTAATATAAGAATACAATCTGGAAAGTTCTAGAATTTTTCTCACCTCTAACTATTTATTTTGAATTTTTTCTGAATTTGAAAAAAAATTCCCACAAATTAATTCCTAAAACCAATTTTATAAATTCTAATAAATATTTAGATAATTATTTCACATTTCCCCCATTATTGAGGCCTCTAAATAATTATAATAATTATTTTCAAACAATTTCCCTAATAATCTATTTTCAAATCTCTAATTTACCTCTAGGCATCGTTCTATACTAAATAGTAATATACCTGCATGTCACTCTTTACATTGATGGATTGTAGCTTTGAGTTTTTATTCTTAGTTTCACTCTTTACATTCACCTTACTTTCATATTTTAGATTCACTCTCATCAGATTGTACCTTCTAAGATCTGTGATTTGTGATTTGTGGCTGTAATATGGTTGAATTACATTGTTGAGGCTTGGTTTGTTACATCGGATTGTACCTCCTCCTGTATTGATTCTTTCAACTTTGCGAAATCAATTATTATTGAGTAAAATGCAAGGCATGGACGCCAAGTATTTGGGCTTACGCCCCAATACAAACACATTATACTATAGTATACTCTCTATCTTAACAAACTCCAGTAATTAAACGTGTTAACATTCTTAATTAAGAGTGGATAATGTTAGATATGATTAGTTTTGATGATGTCAAAGAGCATAAAACTAGACTCAGAACACGGTTCATGGACACCAAAATCAACTTCAAAGAGTTTCATACAAGGGAGATATGTTGTTTGAAACATTGTAGTAAGGATTAACACCTTGATTACGACCTTCAGTTACTCTTCAGTTACTCTGATGAAGATAACTTTGTAGCTACAATGAATTTTGGGGTGGTTCTTGTTGCATTAGAAGGTAGACTCAAAGAGATTTCTAGAGATAGGTCATTTGCAAAATTTAGAGTTGAATTGGAAGATTTATGATCACTCAAAGTTGACCTTCGTTTCGCTTGAATCAGAATTAGAATTTATTGAGGCAAAGACCAGAAGTTCTACATTGATTGATTAAGCTCTCGAGCAACATGCTACTCAAACATGTTATTGAGTAAAAGCACTTTATCGATGAGAAGATAGATAAATGGTAATGCGCTCTACTCACTCTATGTTTTTTTTGCCTTAGTCACCAATCTTCTGAAACTTCTATTTTCTTTCACATAACGTGATTGATCAAGGTTTTTCCTAGTGTTTCTAAAATAAGTTTTTAATGATATTTTATCGATGACATCGATCATCGGTAAATCATCCTAAATCATGGTTCTTCGATCACCATAACATATTATGGATAATATCATCGATCACCGCAGTTCATGTTTGTCTTGTTTTTCACATAACGTAATCGATAAATCAGTTTTTGACTATACAGGATTAAACCTCTTTATCGATTACTTGATCGATAAACAAGGTTAACATTATGGCTAAATGGTTTATCAATGAGAAGACAGATATCGAACATTGTTTAATAACCCTCTCAGTTTGTTTTATTCAAGGTTGTTATTTGGTTGTTTTATCGATGTCGATCGTGATTTATCAATCATTTGATCGATCACTATTTCGCTGTATTTTTTGATCACCTCATCGATAATCTAATTATCGATAAATTGATTGATCACCCAATCTTCTGAAACTTCTATTTTTAATGATATTTTATCGATCACATGATCGACCATTCGTAAATCGTCCTAAATCATGGTTCTTCGATCACCATAATCACATTATTGATAATATGTCATCACCGCAGTTCATGTTTGCCTTGTGTTTCACATAACGTGATTGATAAATCAGTTCTTTGACTATAAAAGATTAAACCTCTTTATCGATCAAGTGATCGATCATTACTTAATCGATCACCTATTCGATTAACCCACATAGCCTACATTTTCACTGAATATACTTTTCATCGATAAGGTTATCCATCATATATTTATCGATAATGTGTTCGAAAATTATTGATTTAAATTCTGTTCTATAACACTTTGTTTATCGATAACCTAATTAATCAATAAGTGTCCGATCACTTGTTCAATCATTGTACAAGTTCATTTCATAATAAATGATTTTGAAATATTTTATCTTTTTATTTTTAAGCTTTTCTCAGTCATCTTTTTACACATAACTCTCTACTAAAGGGATACGAAGGAAACTTGAAAAAGATTATCCTTGCATAATCCATTTAAAGCTCACTGCATACATGTTTCATCATTTATCGATCATTTGTTCGATCATCATATGATCCATAATCTATTGATAATTGCATATATCTGCTATATCTTTTCTTCATATCGATCAAGACATCGATTAAGTAAGTTCATCTTACTTTCTGAATATATGATGATTGATTCCATGTTTTCAACTTATTGTTTCTAAGATTATGAGATACTTATCACTTGATTTGAGGAAGAGTATTTCAGGTAAAGAGCCATAACGAATTTAGGATGTGAAGAATCGACTTTTGTCAGAAGCTTCCAATGACTAGTTTTAACGGTCATATTCTTCAAGCCAAACCGGAAGAAAATGCTCAACGGTGAAGTGCCCAATATCATTTATAAATAGAAGAGCATTCAAAACAAAAAAAAGAAGGAGAAGAGTCTGAGCTTACAACATCACATGCTAAAATACCGAATCAACATATTCTCATTTAGAGCTTCGGAAGAAAACTCCCTGTCTTTAGTTCATAGACTAAAACTTATGTATTTGTAAGATAGAGAGGAGAGTTTCCCAAACGTGCTTAAGATTCATCTATCACTTCTTTGAGAGAAGAAATATTCAATTTTCTTTATCATTATCATATTGTATCCTTACGGCGTGTAAGGGGGAGTATTTACCTCAGTGAGAGGTTGTTGTTGAATTAGACTGGTTAGTCTAAGGATTGTAAGTGGTGACACAAGTGTTCGGATTAAACTTGTGGTTGTAGTGGTTCTCAAGTACCAGTGTTAAACTTGAGGGAGATAGTCTATTATCTTAGGACGAGGGGGAGCCTGAGGACTGGACGTAGGTCAGTGAGGACCGAACCAGGATAAAGCATAGTTTACATCTTCTCTATCCTTTATATTTCCAGCTAAACCGTTTTATTGCTGTGATTATGCTTTGGTCAATTCATTGTTTTTATACTCAGAATTTATTATGAATTTTATTACATTGTAAAAAGGTTTTTAATTTTAATTAACATCCAGTTCACTCCCCTCTTGGGTGGTTAGCCATTCTTACTTTTAGTATCAGAGCAGGTCACTTGTTTAAAGGATCATGATTGATTTTGAAGGTTTTGATTATACAATTCTATCATTTTCAAAGAAATTGATTATTGGTTTTGGAAAAGCTCGTATGATACGTTTTTTGAAAACTATTGATTTTGATATGAGATATGTTTTTACAAATGATTTTATTTTTAAACGAAGAAAGGATTAGACCGAAAAAGAAAAGAAAATGTTTTCTTTGAACATTCGAGCAATGAAAATTCTGTATAGTGCTTTAACCGAAATTGATTATGAGAAAATCAAATCTTGCTCTAGTGACAAGGATATTTTGGATACTCTTGACTCTTGTTATACTTCTAACCCTTGTGTTGAAGCTAAATGTGAAGACAGTTCACTTGAGACCGATCAAGAAAAGGATACACAATCATCCACTCTCAGTGAACAAATGGAAGTCAAGATCGAAGAAGGTGAAATCACACAATAGTTCCATAAGTCTATCAACACAAAAGAACAAGAGGAGGATGAGCGTCAAGAAGAGCTCAGCATGGACGAATATGATGAATCATTATTTGGAGCTCAAGATGCACTTAAGGTAAATGGTCCCAATTCTTCTGGTACATTACTTATGAAAAATGATTTTGAAAGTTTGCATAAAACTGTTGTTCGCCAGTCATTGATTCTGTTTTCAGGTAAAAATGTTTTTAATCATGCTGGAAAATTTACCGAGAAGAAAGAACTTACAAAGAGAAATCATTTAAGATTGCATTCTTTTGACCAATGCAATATTTGCATAAAATCTCATAATAGATATCATTCTGTTATTTGCAATTATTGTGGTAAATCAGGTCACATTTCTCATGCATGCTATTTTAGAAGAAATCCTAATGTGAGAAATAAATTTGTTTGGGTTCCTAAAGGACAAGTAAGGTCCAATGCTAACACTCAAGGACCCAAAGCAAAATGGGTACCAAAATGTCCTTCTAGTTTTTCAATTTTGCAGGATATTTCTAAGAACGGATATATTGGCCCAAAGAAGAAGAAAGTGTCTAAGAGAGCTACTCACATGATCAATAAGAGAACTCTTAGAGCACCCATTGCTGGAACTGCAAAGTCCAATCATAGGAAGCAATAGATACAAGCCAAAGGAGTACGTTACACCTCAAGGATGGACTACCACACTGTAAAATTTGATTACCTTGAGGAGAACAAGAAAAGGAGGATCTCTCAAGCATTAAGCAGAAGACTTCTTGAGTTTACATTTTATGAGAGAATATTGCAAGCACCTAAAGCAAGGAATCAAAAGTCTCAACCTCACGGAAAGGTGCATTGGGTATACAAAAGCAATCCTCCAAGTACCTAAGGAAGAAGGGAGCAAGTCTTTCCTCAAGATTATGACCACACAGGAATTGATGAACAAATCTTGAGAAAACTTATATGATATGGATTTTGGTGCTGAATGTGGAAAAATCAACACTAATCCATCAAAATCAAGCAAGTTGTCATAAGGACAAGAGGAAATATGATGATATCTAATCTTTACCCTTTATTGTGCTGATATGAAATTCATATTTGGGTAATGAATGCTTGTTCCTTGTTCCATTCCATTAGCAATCAATCTTTTATGATCTTCAAATTATTTTTCGATTGCTAAATGGACCGAAAATAGAATTGTGCATAGTTTTCTATATGTTTGTATTTTCAAATGCACAATCCAAATTTTTTAAAAACTCATTGTGAAAGTGCATACAAATGATTTGAAAGATATTCATTTTTGTTTCAAATGATTTTCAAAATTGGAAGTTAATATTTTGAGTGTTAAAAGTCAGAAATGCTTCAAATCCTTCTAATAGAGCTTTCTCCATCTCTAACGTGATCTTAATATGCTATCCTATACTTGAACTCCTAAATCCTATTTTTCAACAAGTTAGACCTTCAGTCTAACAAGTTAACCATCCATGTGAGTTTCAAGTCTATCTTTACAGAAAGATTCTAATACGTCAAAGCCTTATGCTTAATGTGTTTATCCTTATTGACTGAGTTATTCCAAGCACGATTATGCAATTAACCATTTCAATAGAATGACTTATATAGCTTCTAGAATCTATTTAACCTACTAGTCATCTGGACTAATAAGTAATGTACTTCATTATTCAAAAATCCAGTATTTGAGTGTGAGCAAAGTCTTTGAACCTCCATCGTGAAAAGCCTTTCGGCTAACATCTTATCCATATGACTTTTACTCTCAGAAAAACTCTCTAATGTGTTAATATTGTTGTTTGACATGTTATCGATTTGATCTTACAAATTGAAGCTATATGATATTTTCTCTCAATTTGTTGACTTCCACATTTTTTTGAACAAAAGTATTCACTTTTAACAAGTTTTTTAAAACTTTGTTTTCAACATTCATGTTTAAACAAGTACGTTAAAAACCTTATTTCAAAGGAAGCATTATTTATCTTCTAGCTTCATGTGCATATTTTTACATAACGCTCATGATTTGAATAAATCATTGTTTTCAAATTCATGATCATTCATGGCTAACCTGTTTTCATGCGAGCTATTAGTTTTTCATAAAGTTGATCTGATCAAATCTGATTTCAAAAGAATTTATAATTGATGATCTTTTAGTTATAAAAATCTTTTGATACCTTCTTTGCTCAAAAATCATATGGTTTAATCCATATAAGAGCATGAGAGTCATTGTAAGCTAACATGGTGTGGACCCAAGAGAAGTTGGGCACCAAAGAACTAATATTTGTGTTGTAGGCATCCTAAAGAATTATAAGATAAAATTCTATTGATGGAGATGTCAATGAGAATTGAATTTCTTCCCTGGGTTGCAAATTAAATAGAAGAAGAATGGGATGTTCATATCTCAAACAAAGTATCTTAGAGAACTTCTGAAGAAATATGGTATGAAGCAAGCCAAGAGTGCAAATACACCTATGAGCTCAATGGATGAAAATGGCAAGGATGTGACCTTGACTAAATATAGAGGAATGATTGGATCGCTACTCTACCTCACAGTAAGCAGATGGGAATGTGTGCCAGAGATCAATTAGCTCCCAAGCAATCATATGAAAAAGTTGTCAAGAGAATCCTCAGATATCTTGTCAGAACACCAAATCTGGGAATATGGTATCCAAAGAAAGGAGTAGAATATCTAATGGGATACTCATATGTTGATCACGGAGGATACAAAACAGACAGAAAAAGCACCAGTGGACAATGCCAATTCCTATGAGGCTGTCTTGTTTTGTGGTCTAGTAAGAAACAAAATACTGTGGCCATATCTTCTACAGAATTAGAATACATTGCCACTACCAGTTGTTGTGCTCAGATTTTATGGTTAAAACAACAATTACAAGATTTGGGAATCAAGTCGAAGGAAATCCCAATCCTGTGTGATAACACAAGCACAATCAGCCGGTTTAAGAATCAAGTTCATCATGCTCGAACCAAGCATATTGATGTTCGACATCACTTTATTCGGGACTATGTTCAAAAGAAAGATGTTAAGGTAAAATTCATTCCTACTGAGTATCAAATAGCAAACATTTTCCCAAAGCCTCTCGACAAGCAGAAGTTCAAATACTTCAGAAGAGAATTGGAAATGGTAAATCTCAATGAGCTGTAAGAAATTCTGCATTACTTCTTTATTTTGAGTATTTAGATTTAAAGTTTTAATGATTAGGAAAGTAACTTAAGTATCAGAGCATATAGAAATTTATTTTGCACGAAGCTTTGTTTTAACGTTGAAAAACAGAGGTGAACAGAGTAGGGATTGATCGATAAAAGCATCGATAATTGTCTCGAAGAAGACTCAATTTATCGATCACCTCGATAAATCTCAATTTATCAATCAACTCATCCATCAACAGGATATATGGAACTGACTAGAAATGATGGGGAGTAGAATCATGGATAACCTAATCGATCACTGAATTATCGAACAGTTTATCAATCAACAGCAAAAAGAGACTCTTTAGTCAATCAGTCAAATGGGTAAGGTTTATCAATCTATTAACTGAACATTGATTAATGTGATCAATCAACTTAGATAGGCATGACTTCCCACTGTAAAAATTATTCATGACATATCTGATCAATTGCTTTTTTGATAATTTGACTATAATTATGCATTGTATTTCTACTATTCTTATTCGATCATTGTAAGTCCCCACCTCATCAATTTCTGATTAAAGGGGAACTTCATATTCACATGTGTCTTATATCTTAAGAGCTCATCTCCTTTGTCAAAATAGTGTACTCATTCGCATTCATTGTCAATTGATTAGTTTTGATGATGAGTTGCTTTCACATTTTCCTTTCATGATCTAATTCAAAAACAATTTATAGAAAGAATTATGTATACATTTGATATTTGATTGTACTAACTATCCTCCTTGCAAGAAGTTGTTGAATTCATAACAAGAGAATTTGTGCTATGAAAGAAACTCCTTACTGGAACTACAAGGATAAATTATCAAATTTGAGGATCGATAATTTAATGCGCAATCAGGATATGGAGAAAAGAGAAAGTGATTGAAGATAGAAAGATTATTGGCATCAACCTTCAAAGCATAATCACCAGTACCAATACGAAGCTTCGCAATGGACTTCATGGATCAATTTATCAACTTGCCGAAGTCAAATGAGCATTTCTAAACCCTTTCTTTTATAGTTTATGAATATTGATGCATTACATGGTTTACATGTACTAAGAGATGAAAATGATATAGGGGGAGAGATTAGTCCTCACACCGGAGCTATGTCCTTTAAACTTTTTGCTGATGTTAAATAGGGGGAGAGATAGGCATGAAAAATATGTTGCATCTAATTTGATTTCATATCATCCATATTTTTTCACAAAGGATTTGCCATCATCAAAAAGGAGGAGAATGTTAGATATGATTAGGTTTGATGATGTCAAATAATAGAGCAAAAAGTTTGCATAAATTATTTACCTCATATTTTGACTAACTATCATACTTAATATCTTGTGTAGTTTCCTCAAGAAAAGAAAGGAGTTATTATGTTGAACTTTAAGTTGTGAGAATGATCAAGAGGAATAAGAAGAAGAGAGATTGAGAAAAGAAGAACTTGCAAGACCAAATGGAAATATCAAGATTCAAGTTCATAGATTTGATGTTAAAGGTTGCTATGCTCAATCAGAAGTTTGAATGGCTCAATCGGAAGTTAAAATGTACAACCAGGAAGTTATACCATGATATATTGAGTCACCATTCATATAAACATTGAAAATAAGCTTCAGAGGTGATTTTCATGGGCCTTTATTGATCACTTGATCGATCATCCACTTATCAAACACATACTCTGTTATACTCTGTTCTTCACTTAGCTCTGGCATAGGTTCGGTATTTCTCTAATATCTCTTAAACCACAAATCTGTTTGAGGTGAAACTTAATTCATATGAAACTAGACTCAGAGCACGGTTCATGGACACTAAAATCAACTTCAAAGACTTTCATATGGGAAAGATATGTTGTTCAAAACATTGCAGTAAGGATTAACACCTTGATTCCAACCTTCAGTTACTCTGATGTAGATAACTTTGTAACTACAATGAATTTTGGGGTGATTCTTATTAAGTTAGAAAGTAGACTCAAAGGGATTTTTGGGGATAGGTCATTTGCAAAATTTGGAGTTGAATTGGAAGATTTATGATCACTCAAAGTTGACCTTCGTTTTGCTTGAATCAAAATTGGAATTTATTGAGGCAAAGACCAGAAGTTCTACATTGATTGATTAAGCTCTCGAGCAACATGCTACTCAAACATGTTATTGAGTAAAAGCACTAGAAGAAATGAGGAAATAAAAAGCCATTATCAGATGTTACTCGAGCCTGATCAAGTAACTACATACTCGATCACTTTATCGAGTTCCTGGTACTATCTCTTTGATTCTTCTCTTTTATCTTCATATGCATTATTAAGGTTTTATTAATAACCTGTTGGATAAATAGTTTTCGGATAATGTTATGGATAAATATATTTATCTATAAACAAGGCTAACGTTATGGATAAATGATTTATCGATAAATTATCCATCATCTATTTATCGATAATGTGTTCAAAATTATTTCTTTAAATTCTGTTCTAACACTTTGTTTATTGATAACCTAATCAATCAATGTAAAACGCTTTATCTCAAAACATTATAAACTCGTCATAAAATGACTACTATGACAGAAAAGGAAGGATGTTACAACAAACTACCATAGTAGAAAGAAATTTACATAATTTTAGAAATTAACATTTAAACTCGATTCAAACTCAAACTCTATTGCATGCAACTAAAATCATTCATTAACATCCACTGGGCCTCTCAGCCTCCGGCCCGGGTAACAAAAGACATCAACATTAGCCCATATGAATGGTTTCCAACAATGTATATGAAAGTTTCACAAAACACTAGAAATAGCCTCCAGCCAACCAAAACTAAGGAGATAGCATTTCCTCCGGTTTACAATAAGACCAACAATCAAAATATTTCAGAAAGGGGCCCTAAATATGACAATATACAACTAGCCTCTGCGTCTCTTCCCGAAAGCACACACCTAGAACCTTCACCTGAAAATATTATAAACCACGGGGTGAGGGGTGAGACAACGTCCCAGTAACTAGCCTTTCCAATTTAAGGTACAACTAAATAGGTGCTTATGAGGTGTTAAGTGGGGACAGTTCACAAGTAATATGATAAATGGTAGCCACAACAAGTCATGCAAGTGCAATGGTGCAATCCCATCAACCATATCCCTCACTTTTGGGGATTTTCAAGAGTCGAACCCGGCTTATCCCTCACTATGGGGGACGAAATGAGCCAAAAAGGGCCTATCCCTCACTATGGGGGACGTAAAGAGCCAACCATCATGCATTAATGGAAGCCTTACCACGTGGTAGTAATAATCAAAACCCTCACCAATTCCCAATTCATGCATCATGCTCAAACCATAATCAAAGAGTAAATGATCATTTCACAATTAACTTCTTTCAGTGGCTTATCTTTCACAAGTTCCAGATTCATTCAATATCAATTGAAACCCCACAAGACGGTTTTCCTTTTCAATATACAACATACACTTTGAACACAGTTGTTACTCGGAGCACAAAACATAAATCCACTCACAATACCACAAAAGCATGTACAAAGGATTGGAAAGTAGTTACCTCTCGCTTGAGCAAGGAATAACAAACCAACAACCACAAAGCTCACAACTAGTCTACACAAGCACACAACCATCATGTATTAGCTTTCAACTAATAATGTGGCCAAAACAACACTTGGGGACACAAAATTCCTAGCTCCAACCAAAACTCTACCTAACTAAAAAGGGTATAACCATCAAGGCAACACTTCAAGGTCATAAAAATCCATTAAAACCTTAATTCCTTTCCAAACATCAATTAAAATTCATAACCTCAAGGACTCACTATAGGAATTCAACACCCAAACATCCCATTTGGACAATTGAAGTCTTAACAACATTCTAAACTGATTAAACATCCAATTTAACCCTCCTTAACATAACCCAAATCACAAAACTCAAAATCAACCTCCATATTATCATCCTCAAACACAAGCCTCCCATTTTCATAAACCCTAACTTCAAAACTCAAAGTTCTTTAAATCCAAGAAAACTACACTGATTAAATACTTAGACTAACCCAAAGCAATCAATTAAGCTCAAAACAATTGGTCAAAAACCTCAATTCCATCACAACCTAGAGAACTCTAGGGTTTCACCATAAATCCTCAGAAATTCCAAGAAAGAAAGTAGATTAGAGGTTAAAATCACTTACTTGAGGTAATAGATCCTTAGGAATGCCCCCTCTAAGCCAAAAATTCAAAACCCTAGCAGAGCCTCTCTCTCTTCCTTCATATTTTCTATTTTTCACACATCTGACCCCTCCCGCGACTATACGTCGCGGCGAACTAATCTCGAGAGGGATTACTCGCCTGAAAACCTAACTTTGCCGCGGTGAAATTTTTGAGAAGGATTGTTCACCTATTCCTTCAACATACCTCTATCCCAAGCCAAACACCAAGATCAAGGTTAAATCACTAATCTATTCTCAAAATCAATTAAAAAGAGGCTATTAAAACACGATAAAACTCAGGACGTTACAATCAACAAGTGTTCAATCACTTGTTCAATCATTGTACAAGTTCATTTCATAACAACATTTCACAATGATTTCGAAATATTTTATCTTTTTATTTTTAAGCTTTTCTCAGTCTTCTTTTTACACATAACTCTCTACTAAAGGGATACGAAGGCAAATATAACTTGAAAAAGATTATCCTTGCATAATCCATTTAAATCTCGCTACATACATGTTTCATCATTTATCAATCATTTGTTCGATCATCATATGATCAATAATCTATTCGATAATTGCATATATCTGCTATATCTTTTCGATCAAGTAAGTTCATCTTACTTTCTGAATATATGATGATTGATTCCATGTTTTTCAACTTATTGTTTCTAAGATTATGAGATATTTATCACTTGATTTGAGGAAGATTATTTCAGGTAAAGAGCCACAACAAATTTAGGATGTGAAGAATCAACTTTTGTCAGAAGCTTCCAACGACTAGTTTCAACAGTCATATTCTTCAAGCCAAACAGTCAAGTGCCCAATATCATCTATAAATAGAAGAGCATTCAAAACAAGAAAAAGAAGGAGAAGAGTATGAGCTTACAACATCAAATGCTAAAATACCGAATCAACATATTCTCATTTAGAGCTCTGAAAGAAAACTCACGGTCTCTGTAGTTCATAGACTAAAACTTATGTATTTGTAAGATAGAGAAGAGAGTTTCCTAAACGTGCTTAAGATTCATCTATCACTTCTTTGAGAGAAGAAATATTCAATTTTCTTTATCATTATCATATTGTATCCTTACGGGGAAGTATTTACCTCAGTGAGAGGTTGTTGTTGAATTAGACTGGTTAGCCTAAGGATTGTAAGTGGCGACACAAGTGCCCAGATCAAACTTGTGGTTGTAGTGGTTCTCAAATACCCGTGTTAAACTTGAGGGTGACAATCGATTGAAAATCCCACGGGGGGAGGGGGAGCCTGGGGACTGGACATAGGTCAGTGAGGACTGAACTAGGATAAATCACAATTTGCATCTTCTCTATCCTTACCTCTTTATATTTCCAGCTAAACCATTTTACTACAGTGATTATGCTTTGGTCAATTCATTGTTTTTATACTTAGAATTTATTATGAATTTTATTACATTGTGAAAAAGGTTTTTAATTTTAATTAACACCCAATTCACCCCCTTTTTGGATGGTTAGCCATTCTTGCATCTTGAATAACACATTTTCCAACCAAAATCTTAGTTTAAAATTCTCAAAACAATCAATAAGCAAATATAAACTGATTAAAATTTCAATAATATATCAAACAACCCAAATAAATTATTTAAGTTAATTTTAGTCGGTATAAATATGATATATATCATAAATGACAGATTTTTCAACAAATAAATTTAATTTTAATACCAAAAGTAATAAATAGACAAATCTAAACTGATTAAAATTTTTTAATAATAAATCTTTAAATTTCTACGGTCAAATATTTTGAAACTCAATACTTGCTCTATATCCAAATCACAAAATTTTCTCCAAAACATTATAATGAAGCTCTAAATATATAAGAAAAATTTATAGAGAAAAATTTAATAGAAAGAAGTGTTTAATGTACCTATATGATTGCCAAAACTTGTATGACTCTTCAAAGTGCTAACACTTCTCTTCTTTTCTCTCAGTATCTCCTTCTATGCATCTCACCCTTTCTTTCCATTCTTTGTGATCACTCTCTACCCTGCTTCTGCGCATCTCACCCTTTCTTTCCATTCTTTGCGATCACTCTCTACCTTCCTTCCTCAATTATTTCTTCATTCATTAATGCTCCCTCCATATTTTTTTTCCTTCAGTCAAAAGATTCCCCCCTTTTTTTTAAATATTAATAAAATATTATTATTTAATAACTTTTTAAAGGATGTTACATGGGGCTTGGGACCAAAAGCTCCAAGGAGGTTGTGGTGGAGGTAGAAGACAAGCCACTAGCTAGTGAACCAGCTTC
This sequence comes from Neltuma alba, assembly GCF_004799145.2. Taxonomy (NCBI): domain Eukaryota; kingdom Viridiplantae; phylum Streptophyta; class Magnoliopsida; order Fabales; family Fabaceae; genus Neltuma; species Neltuma alba. Next base: position 6,749 of record NW_021637157.1, on the reverse strand, counting down.
AAAGTCACCCCACATAGCAAAATCAAAACATTAATTCTTCATCCGTTGATTTAATAATGGGAGACAGAGGTCAAATCATCATGAATCCATATTTACCAAAATTTTAGGCAAAAATGGAATTATGTGGGAAAAATTTACAAGTTAAATTGATCACATAAAAGTCTCGAATCTGGATCCTAGATATTTATCTTAAAAAAATTATTAAAACAAAGTCAAATGGGGAAAATTTTCAAAATATGATAATTGATAACTCGCGGTTATTTTAAATATTGATATGGTTGTAAATATTGAGTTTTTCTGACAAAGGAACAATAAAAACATGAAGTTGCAATGGAAATGTTGATGTTGATGAGATGGAAGTGATCATACCAAAAACGATAAAAATTTAGAATGAACATATATAAGAAAAAGTTGATGTGGTGTCTATCAATTGAAAAGATAATGGTAGAAAATCACTTGAGATTAAGATTGAGATATGTATGAAGGAGGCTATAAAAAGTACTAGTGAGAAGAATAGATCATTCTCTAAAAAAATAAAGGAAAAAATATTGAAGAGAATATTCAATAAAATTATTGAATGAGACTTTTTGCTGAACAATTTATTTAAACATTTGGTTGTTAATAGTATATAATAACATTGCCAACTCCACCTAATAAAACAAGACTTATTGATATTTCTTATGCCACCATCAATGATAACTTTACTTTGGGCAGTAAAAAAAAATAACTTATTTGTAGTTTGACTTTTGAAAAAGTGAGATTAGATAATGTGAATTGTGTTTAGATTGGATTTTATAAAAGTTGGCTTGTAAAAATGAGATTGGGTGAAATGTTATTTGGATTATGATTGAATAAAAATGAGTTTAGATTGTAAAATTACTAAAATGGACATAAATTTCATTAAATAATGAGAGAATAATGGGAGGAGTGAGAGAAGCAAATTGTAGCCCTTTAAAAACTTCTCTCTCCTCTGCTTCAAAAATCAAACAAGTACCCAGTAAATTGGTGAAACCCGCTAAACCCGTTATCCAAGTTCCATTGCCATCTCTTAGGGTGCGTCTCGGAGGGGAGGGAAATGAAGGGATTTTAATTTCTTGTTTTGCAAATTTAAGTTTCGCCTCGCCTCCTCAACCCTCCCCTCCAAAATTAGGAGGCTTTGGAAGGATAGGATAATATTTTGTCATATTATGATCATTATGACCATTATGTCTATATTTTTTTTTATAAATCCAAACAAAATAATATTAAAATTCTTCCACTTTCCTCCTCCTCCCCTCCAAAATTTTTAACAAATGAGAAGCCCCTCCAAAATTTTTAACTAAATGAGGGGAGGGGCTCCGTGCCCTCCCCTCCCCTCCCCTCCAACCAAACACACCCTCCCTCGTTTGGTTAAAAAAAATTCTCTCTCTCCTCCCCTCCTCCCTCCCCCAATTTTAGCTCCCCTCTAAATTGAGGTTTTTAGAAGGAAGCTAAATTTTTGGACCATTATGCCCTTAATATTCCACAACCACTCATAAAATATGTTATTATAATATTTATTTTAAATAAAAAATATATTATCCTAAGTAAAAAATAAAAAATATAAATTATTATAACTAAAAAAATATATTATAATAAAAATTAATATAAATTATTATAAAATAAAAAAATATTTAAATAAAAATTATAATAATATAAAATTAATTTTTTTATAAATATGTTATTTATGAAATATATTTTAATGCTGAAAAAAGGCATAGCCTAAAGAGAATAAAATTTCAATTTTTTTAGAGCATATAAAATTTGTTAATTTGATTATTTCAAATATATTATTATATTAATTAGAATTAAAAAAATACTGTACCAATTTTTTAATGCACATATTAACATGATAAACTGAATTTTTATCAAATTATATGATTTAAATTAAGATGTAAATTAATTTATATAATATATCAATTAAAAATGTAAATTAATATGTAGGGATAAAATGATAAATTGATTATTGCCTCCCGTCTTGATCATTAAATATCCTCCTTCTCCTCCTTTTTGATCAAGATGAAACCTCCCCTCCCTTCCGTATCCCACCCTCCCCTCCAAACATACCCTTAGGAAACCTGTTCAATTTAATCCAACCAAAAGATGGAGGTTTCCATTTTTCTGAACCCTGTTTCTCCAACGTCAGAGCATTTTCCTCGTCTTGGATCTGGCAATAACTCCTCCAACAGTTCATAATCCCCAAGCTTGGATCTTCTGGTTTTAGAATCTCCAGCTCGAAGATGGATTTGCTCCGCCAAAGCCATAGTTTCCAAATAGTAACTCCCCACGTCTGATTGCAGTAACCATCTTTCATAATTCCCAAGTCTCTTTTAAGATTCAGAGCAAATCAGTCAAGAAGTTTGAGACATTATTTTCACCTGGCAACATATATTTTTGAAATAAAACATCTGCCCATAATCCTTTTGTTCCAGAAAGTAATTTCCACGTCAGTTGTTAGATGGACATGTTGAGCAGTAAATATCTACATTTGTTTGGCCCATCAGTTTTCTGAAAATACTTGGACTATAAAATAAGTTGCTACATTTGTTAATCATGTACTAAATATAAAACTTTTATATATAATTTCATATACTTTTTGATATATATTGACATATACTTACAATCCTTTGTTTTTGGGTAAGTATTTAGCTTCCAGTATGCCTATCTCCTATATAGAAGTCTACTTTCGTTCAATAATTGGACCTTGGTTAGAAATATGTGAACTGCTTGACTATATAAAAGGGATGCCATGTGGTGGCTTTTGAATTATTTCTTGGGAATTAATTCAAGTGACTTCAGTAACTGTGGTTGGATTTATGCACAGCATGATCCTTCATATGCAAGCTATATATACATATATATATATATTTATAAAATATTCTCATTAATTATGAATATATTGAAAATATGCAATCACCTGTTTGGTAACTTCACTCATGATTGTCACCAAGACATCAAATACACTTTTGCCACGTCATCTTATAGTTTTCCACCGTACCAAACAAACGCAACTAAGTATTTGAAACCAATTACAAGGAATATCAAATCTTTAAAGCAATGTTTTAAAATAATCAGAACAATTATTGAATCATCGGCAAAAGTTCTCATTTATTATAAATCATTAATTATTAATTGACTTTAATATTTTGAGTCAACATATATAAGAACAATTGTGTGGATGGCCGGGAAAAAAATATTGTTGAAGTAGCGCACTTAACAAGCTGAAAACAATCATTGAATAGGCAAATGCAATAGTACTCACTCAAGAGTTATTTCATATTTTTTGTGAAAAAAAGAGTTATTTAAATTTCAGGTAAAAAATTATTATTCAAATTCCAATCAATAATAATGCTGAATATTAATGTATTTATAAAATTTCTAGGAAATTATATTATTTATAAATCGTAAACAATAATACAACTCATCTTTAATTGAGCACAAATGCATGTGGCCTGTTGATATGTTATAGTAGTAATTGTATATAACCTATTAAGCTTATCAAAAAATTTATAACATTAATATTTTCAATTTCATATAAAAAATCATTTTAATCGAATTTGGACATAATTTTGTTGACTTTAAACTGGATTTTATTGACATTTTATCCGTTTTTTGACTAACTAGTTTGGCCATAAAAATACTTTTCAAAAGAATATATAAAAATATCAAACAAAAATGAAGGATATATTGAGGTAACAAAATCTAAATAATAAACAAAGAAATAAGCACAAGCATAGCACACATATTTTATCTTTATCAAAATAGTTATATTTTTGTTTTCTATTCCACAGCTTTACCGTTGCATGTTACAGTATCTGGGGCTATCACAAGATCAATGGGCCAACTCATTTGACTTATATTATATTACAATGGGCTTTACTTAATGTTTTATTTTTTTTTCAAAAAAATACAAAATAAATTTGAATTTGTATTTTTCAAAATAATGTAAATTTATTTCTGTTACAATTTTATATTGATATAGTATTAGAGCCTAGTTTCAATTTAATTTAATTTAATGTTTAATTAAATTTAACTTTATCAACTCAACTAGTAGAAATAAAACTATCACATATGAGCAAACCTATCCGCCTTACATCTTTATTCAAATTGTTGTGCAAAGTATGATAGAAGAAGAAATGGGTGGGGCTGCATCTTCATCCAAAATATTGAGAATGAAAAGAGCAGAAGGATATAACTCTTATATAACTCTCATATCTATCATATAGCTTCTTCTACCTTGAGACCATAAAAGAAGAAATGAGTGTAAAACAAGTTGAAGAATTTCTATTAAAAATGAATGAAATTGAAAAAAAAAATCACAAATGATAAAAGGATAAAACCTTACATAGCTTTCTCATGAACAAACTACACATTATACATCTTCATCCAATTGTTGTAAAGAGGATAATAGAAGATAAAAACGAGTGTAAACAAGTAATAAAAATTCTTTTAGAAGTGAACTAAATTGAAGAAAATAATCACAAATAATTATTGATATAGTATCAGAGTCTAGGTTTAACTTAATTTAATTTAATGCTTAATTAAATTTAATTAACTTGTAACTAGACTTTGGTAACATATCAATCAAGATTTTAGGGCTTAATAATTTAATTACCTCATAGCTAGACTCTATACCATATTAATCAAGGTTGTCATAACTGAACTGAATCGGAGAGGCTAGTCCTTGCAACATCTTGAATATGTATGCTAGAGAGTCTCATAGAAAAAGCTATTTTGGGATGAAAATAATCCGTTATTAGGCTTTTAACTACTGTTGGAAAAATAGACAGTTCTAGGCAATGCAAACTTAACTTTGAAAAAAACATTAAAAAAATTAAAATTGCCTAGTCTAAAGCAAAATTAAAGTAAGGTCCCATATTAAAAAAGAAAAAAAAATCATGCTTTGTTTATACTCTAGCTCCTCAACTTCAAGTCAACTTCACCCTCTCTCTTTGTTGTTGCCTTTCACCGCGTGTGATTAGTGACGCTATGCTTCATTGTCCTCTATCGGGTGTTTTGTCATCCTCCATCATATGTGAAAGAAAAGAAAGGGCAAGGCTTAGTAGGTGGAAATGGAGGAAATGAAAGAATGGGCAAAAAGAAATAACACTGGTATAGTCCTAGTATTCGGCCTTATTGTTCACCAAATAGCTTGACCGCAAGTGGACAGGTCGCAAGTAATATAAAAAGTATCGCAAGTAATATAAAAAGTATCGTTCCCTCAGAGACTAAGGCTAGATGAGTTGAAAATCATAATTGTGTACTTGATTAGGTTAAGTGAAACAATTGTTGTAAAAGAGTTTGTGAAATGAAATTAAGAAAACAATAGTTTAAAGCAGTATAAAATAAAATCGACCTTGAAACAATTAAGAGACTAGGGTTATTCTTCACTAAAGTACTTCATGAAACTGGATTAATTACTTCTCAAGTAGTGCTTTACAATAAGTTCAGTTAGCCTGGGTGTACAGAATTGATTAAGCTTTCTCAAGTCAAAACCAAATGTTTGCAATCATGATTAAAACACAGCAATCTCTTGCACTTGTTTGAAAAGGTTTAAAAACCAAAACCCATTAGTCTATGCTAGGTCAACAGATACATCTCTGATCCATCGACAAACCATCTATTCACTCGATTAAAATTCTGGACTAGCATGTTTTTACCTAAGTTCACGAATTAGTTTAACTTTCTCAAGTTAAACTAATCAATCAATCAATCCAAATGATGGCCAGAGTGAAAACAACTGAATATTAACATTAGCACTCAAGAGAAAGTAAAACCAAGTCTCAATCCATACAATAGATCAAAATAACCCTAGAAAAACGGATTTAGCTATACATATCGAGTAAAGAACTACAACTATAAGAGTATCTAGTAGTCAGAGCGAAAACAAGAAGGTAAGAAGAAGGAAACCCAGAAATTCAAGTTACAAGCTTTGAATCTCTTATCTCTTATAGCTTCAAGCCCAAAGGTTCTAAGCCTCCAAAACTCTAAACCCTAGCAGAGCCAGCCTCCAAAATTGCTCCAAAAGTCAAACTCCCCCAGAAAAACCGAGCCTCCACCTCTATATGCCCTAATTTTTAAGTTACAATGTAAAACGCACAGCTGCGAAGGGCCAGGCGCCGCGGCGCCTTTTACAGAACGGCTTTCTTTTTAAGGTTCCGGTGCCGCGGTGTATTGGAGAATTGGCCGCAGCGGATTATACCGAATAGGTTCCTTCGAGACAGCTTGGGAGTCGCGGCGGATTCAGTAAGGCGCCGCGGCGCCTTTTATAGATGCAAGCTAGTGCTTTTCTGTTTGATCCGCCGCGTGGATTCCTTCAAAGCCACGGCGGCTGACTTCTTTCCAGCTTTTCTCCCTTCTTTACTCTCCTCACCTCAGGCTTTGTTTCCTGTAAATTGACTATCAAACCCCATAAAAGAACGTTAAATCAGCTTAACTCAGTAGGAATTTTGAGAAGCTATCACACCCCCAAACTTACACTTTGCCTGCCTCGAGTAAAACAGCAAACAAGAGTGACTAAGGGACAAATTGCACATTCAAGAATATAGGAACATTAATCCTCATCAAATGCTCCAGAAATTATACAGGATAGGAAAGTACTGAATCACCCAAAGAAACAAGTTTCATGAACTTAAAACAAACTTTCAATGATTTTGGAGTGTGAGTGTGTGTATAGAGAATCAATGAGCATCTCTTAAGTAGGTTTTAGTGGAATGGGAGAATTTAGCCAA
>NW_021637156.1:0-45510 GCF_004799145.2 Neltuma alba | reverse complement strand
AAACGGTGCTATACATAAATGTTGCTGCTATATTTTTTTATAAAAAAAAAATGCTGATGGAATATTCTTCTGATAATATGGTTGATTTCAGTGTAATCTTTCTCATTATAAGTAATGAGAATTGATTTGTACGTATAACAAACAGTTCTATATAAATGTGGTGATGATGGAATATTTTGGGAAAATGACAACTATAACCATGTGGCAATTTTAGATAGAGAGACCTTGAAATTTGGGAGTGAAAAAAAGAAAGATTTCGACTAATAAATTGACGAGAATATAGAAATTTGAAATTTCATTCGTGCAATATGCATGTCTTGAACTTAATTTTACTTAAAATTTTGGGAGTAAAAAAGTTAAAAGTCCCGACGATCCGGTGTCACTATTAAATATCTTGAACATTGAAAAAATATGAAACAAAGAAATCAAAATATAGGCATAGACTTTTTGAAAAGTTAACTTATTGAAAAATAGACTACCTTATGTCATGAATAAAAGTTAAATAAAAATTAATTTATGCATATTAAAAAAAAATTAAGTTAGTTATTTACAATAAATATATATTAATTTTTTTAAATTACTCTAATCACATTCATGGGAAATACCTTGATGAAAACCTGATTATTCTCGTATGCATCTAACACTTTGATTTTTTTATAATATATCAACACTTGGATCTTTTTTTTTTTAGTGTATTCAGCACTTCAGTATCATTTTTTAGTAACATCCAACACCTAATACATTAAAAATAAGACTAAGCACTAGATGCGCACAAAAGAAATTAGGATGCTGGACCATAGAAATGATCAGTGTGGTAGGTGTATTTTCCTTTTAGAATTTGCGGGATTGGTTCTTAAGAATTTAACTTGTCAAAGACCAAAGAAGAGTAAAATTGAAAAAGTAAATAAGTGGGATGTACATGAGAGATGACAGCTTTGGCACTAAGTAAAGATCACCACTGTGGGAGGAAAGACTTGCATGAGATTTGGATCACATCAAACACCGACATGAGTGGCCCATCCGGCAAAACTATCAATCAAACATGTCGGTTAAGTTGTAATTTTCACACACTCCTCTTTTATCCACGATCCTCTCATCGTCCTAATATTTATATCTGTTCCGTGTCTTCACTCTCTCTTCTCGTACCCACCACTTCCCACCTCCTGTGCAATGTTTTCTCTATGCACGGGTACGTGCTGCCCCCAACATTGTCAAGTCTCACAAACAACAATAATGTTCTTGTATCTACACTATAGATAAGAAATAAAAGTAATACTAACTTGGATAAATTGATTCAAAATTAATACTCCTCCTGTCCTTAATATAGGACTCAATTATTAAGTTGATTTTAGTCATAAATATAAGACTTATTTCTCATATTTATTAATTTTATCTAAATTACCCTTATGGATACTCCCTCAACCATAATCAAGTAGAAGAGGAAGAGAAGATATTAAGAAAGATGATTATGATTTTAGGAAAAACATGTCATATTCTTATAATTAACTAACTTACCTAATTTTCTTAATCTAATCAAATTAGTTAAATGGGTCTTATATTAAAGACCGAAAGAGTTAAATATACATCAATAATAGTTTGGATCAGCTTGTCGCTGGAGAATCATACATATATATACATATATAAATATATATTATATAGGCGTTTTAACTATCAAGACCGACGCCAATCAAACCTTGTCCGTTAATTTGAGAGTACGATACACAAACATACATTAGCCTACTATTTCTATGATTAGGTTAAAGTTAGATAGCACGATTATATTCACATGTCTCGAAACCCGGGTTTTACATAACCCAAGTGCTCTTGGCCTAGTAGTGACAGGCTAGATCACAAGTAGGTGGATTTTACTTGTTCCTGATAAAAAGGCAAGAGTTCAAATCCTACTTGTTTTAAAGATAAAAAAAAGCTTGAGAGGTGCTCTACTTGTCACATGGTGGGTTAACCCTAGACTTGGTTTTTAACCCCCAAAAAAAATCCAGGTTTTACAGTAAATTTGTTATAATGTAATTTCAACAAAGATTTGAATTGGTGATAATTCACACTAACACAAAACACATTAGTCACTTGTGTGCAGTAATACGCAATAATGGTTTGCAAAATCTTTTAGTACAGCATTATTTAGGAAGAAAAAGCAAAGCTTTTAAAAAGGCCAACACATCAATCACGCTTGCAGTTACAATTTTACATCATGTCACCATCTACGTCAGCTTATGCGAAAGATCTTACTCAGCAAAACAAAAGAACAGTACTCTCTCTCTCTCTCTCTCTCTCTCTCTGTATTTATATAAAGGGACTGCTGTTAGAACAGTGAAAATGGAAATCAACCCCTTGCTTTTCCTGTATGTGTTCATATGTGAAGCATGCAATATTCAGATTCGGGTGTCAATCCTTCGATTTGTTTGCTTGTTTTCTTGTGATGTGTAAAGTGGATGTGAAGTCAAATCCATCCCTTGAATTTTACTTTCTACTGTATCTTGATGCATGCTTTTGTTTGTGTTTTCTGAAATTTTGCTACATCAGAGATTTCTTATATATAGCATTAAACTCAGAAAGATATTTGAAAGCATATCTGAAGTAGTTAATTAGTTCTGCTGCAATATTGCATGGCTTGTTTTGGATCGTCTGATTTAATATCATATTATTGCTGTAATTTGGCAATTCACATAATTAGTGAAAGGTCCAATACAATACTGATATAGAATGATATAAGAAATCCATTGGGGGATTGTTAGTCGCACATTATATTATATGTACGTAGTGTGAAATGCGTGTGTCTGAAACTGTACGATGTTACAAAGTTTTGTTCAAACTGATGATTTCGACTCGCCAGTCACCAGAAACCGCACTGAAACAAAAATTCTACGCAGAAAGACACGTGACATGTTTGCTTGGCTTTATTGAAAAGAAATTCCAGGAGGAGAAATAGAGAAAGAAAAGGAAAAATGAAATAGGGATTTTGGGAATATACGTGATATTGCAGTGTGTTGTTAATAAATATGCCTGTAGGCATGTTATGTCTTATTCTTACAACTCCAGTGGACGTTTTCTTTATAGTACACCTATCACTGGTCATATTTGTTTATTTATTGATTTTCCTGTTCTAAAGCTGCCCCATCCATCTTTGTCCTCTCCCAGTCTCCTGTATGATACATGAAATGTGAAATTATTATTAGGTGTGAAAATAAAAAAGAAATGAGAATTTGAATGAAATTAATATAATTAAAATGATCTTCGGTAAACACTATCGAGTAATGAAACATTCCAGTGAAAGGAGAGGGATATATAGCTAGTGAAGATCCATCTAGATGATCTAAGAGGATCAAGTATGCGTAGGATACAGTGAACATTATTGCTTAATGTCCTTTTTCTCAGTTTCTTTTGTTTATGATCATTCTTTGCCCTGAATTTGTTTATTATCTGTTGATTATTTGTAAAATTTTGATTAGTGCTAATTAAGCAAAGCATCGAGAGATTGATAAAATAAGCTTCATCGCAGGGCTTCATGATTAATGACGGAAAATTTTCTCTATTTTCAGAACAGTGATTTTCATGAACAGAATTTTTTAATAAATGGTTAATATAATATTTGGTCCTTTAAGTTTGCACCTTCATTTTGGTCTATCAAATATCAAATTATAAGTTTTGGTCTATAAAAGAGTAAAATGATAAAGTTTTTATTAAATTATAGGGACCAATGTTATAAATAAAAAGAAGCTTGAGGACCAAAAATCTATGATTTGAAACATGAGGGATCCAAACTAAAATAAAAAAAATCTAAGGGTACAAATGACAATTATTTAAGTATTTTCGTTCGGTTAAAATTATGCTCAAGTCCCAAATGGGCCGGAGAACAAGGAAGCCCGTCTACCATGCAAGAACGCTCTTGTGGGCTATGTCCCCCATACACTCAACTCTACTCTAGTAGTCATTGGACGGAATAAAACCCCCCCGCGGGAGGGGGTGTTCCAAAAGCTTATTTTGTGAGATTATGAGTTCGGTTTGCATGCTTGAAATTGAAATTGACTTTATTTATTTTGTGAAATCACGAGTATTATTCAAAAGTAGTGGAGACTGATTTTTGTTGAGACATAAAATTTTATTTTTAGTCAAAGCATAAAAATAAGAAGTGTGTGCATTTTGACTTCAACATTGGTATGGTTCGATTTTCTATTAATTTATAATACCTAAAGGCCAAAATGTTTTTAATTCATTCTTATCTGTTAATTCTAGACTACTAATATTTGCAATTAATTATTCCTATTTCATGTAAATATTTTATTTATAATAGATTCAAAAAATTTATAATTACACGTGCCTGGAGGATGAATCTTTAGATTTAAAATCTCATTTATAATAAGATAATTCAATTTTCTATTAGTTTATTGTATTTAAAGGACAATATGTTTATAATTCATTATTATTTTTTAATTCTAAATCAATTGTGTGCAATCATTATTCTTTTATTTGAATAATCTTATATACACTAATTTATTTTTTTAAAAAAACTATTGTTACATACACATGCTTGGCTTAATTTTTAAGATCTAAAGTCTGCTGGCTCATGATAAGAGAATAAATTCATGTACATATATGGCATTCACAGAGAATTGAACTTCCAGACTTACTTTTAAGAGACATTTAAAAGAGGCTTTTAGTATCAGAGAAGTGCTTAGTACTGTTATGGCACATGTCCACTGGCTTTCTATACACTTGAATGCATTACAAATTACAAGTATATAATAGGACAAGTTGATGAGCCTTTGGAAATTTCGCGGAACTTATTTTCGGCCAGAAACAATATTATTTAAATTCTTACAATATTTTTCTAGGCCATGCGGAAGAGGCAAAAACGACTTCTTCTTCTGTTGTGCCAATGAAGTGAAGAAGTGTAATGAATAAAGTATCTGTGTTACTAATTATTAACTATATTTTCTTAGATGCTCACTTTTACTTGGAGGTTGATGGAGACACTTGAATTTTGTTTTCAATTTATTGAAAGAAGCAATTGAAGAGAAATAAGAGATTTTGGAGCCGACACTTTTCTTCTGTTTTCCTGGTATTCGCTCCACTTGGCCTTGTCCGAGTGCTTCTCCCCTAGCTTGGCGTAAAAGAAAAACACGTACACATATATTCCAGTCAATGATAATCAAAGTTCGTCTCAGCAGTAGTATTGGAATTCACACCATCGTGAGTATGAAACTAATACTAATTGGACTCATCTTTATGCATGTTTGGAAATTAGAGATGCCATATGTATATTTAATTCATCCTCCATTTGGATGATTGTGCATGCAAGTTTGGTATGATGAAATTATATATTTTTAAGGAAAAGGGTAGGATGGAATGAAGAGAGGATGCTTCCATGAACGAGTCATTTTTGTGTTAAAAATGTATTTGGTAGATAAGAAGAAAACAAGAAATTTGCTTTTGCATTGCATGAAACAACCAATAAAAGAAATAAATGAGTGAAATTGCTTAATTGATATGAATACGCTCCTGAAAATACCGAAGTTAAAATTTTAAAATGATCTGATGAGAACTATTTCAACATAAAATGTAAGCCGTGCTAACATTTCTGACAGATATATTTTATTTTTAAAAAAATGAAAATGCTTCATGTTAAGAAAATATAGAAGAGTAATATTCCCAATATAACGTAACTATAAGGCAACCTTATTGAATTCAATGTATTTATAAAATCCCTTGAAAATGGTAAGCGTTCATAAATCATGTAATGTGTAATTCAATTCAAACTCCATAATAGTTGTCATAAAATATTAGACTATGGAATATAATATTTTTTCTTACATGACTATATATCAAGTTATGTTACGACTATTCTTGGATTCAATTTTAAAAGTTTTTTTTATGTATTTACACCGACTCAAATTCCAGAACTTATGCTTACGTGGCCAAAACGTCATCTATTGCCTGCTGGAATCAATATAAAATATAACTAATATTTAAAAAAAGGAAGGAAGAGAGAAGTTGCAAGAAGTTAGGCAAAGATCAACATCCTGAATATAGGTTCGGTTGAAAAGATAGCAGTAATTATAGGGACCGAAAGCTTAAAAAAGCGTTAGCAAAATCAAGCAACATGCTAGTCAAGCTCCCCAACTATATTGGAATGACACATCACGACCTAATTGGTATTTTCAATGAAATAAGCAACTTAGTCGCCGATATCCGTGGTGGCATATCACTCCTTCCTCCCTTATGCCTCCCTCCCTTCCTCATATCACTCTCTTATTATTTCTATTTGCTCCGCTAACCACGCAGCAATTACTTCTCCTCCCACTTCACTTTAATTTGTCTCTCTTTCCTTTCACGTACGCACTACTTCTTCATCCTTTTGTCTTCATCATCGTGAATCTCGTTCCTCCATTTCTGCCTCGACTTCTTCTCTCTTTTAATTTCACAGCATTTACTATATCCATCTTCTTGTCAACCATGCATGCTAGATCTATTTTAAGTATTCAAAACGTATGTGTCACAAAACGTAAAACACACACAAGTATTCAATAGGCTTGCTGATAAACAAGTCACCACTACTTTAGTCTTTGCCTTTGAAGTTTGAACCACATGCTTAATTAGCTAAGCTTCCAGTAAACTATTAATGAACTATTGATTAGGAATGGTTGTCGGCGGCCACCTTCTTCGTTAAGCATCACATGAATTGATTTATGATCCTAAACTAATTCTTCACGAAATGGTTATTCTACATAATCAGCCTCGAGCTTATATATGGTTTGATTATTGTTGGGTATTTTCTACAATTTTCAAATAAAAAAGAAAAAAGAAAAAAAGAACTATATACCGAACGCCCTGCGAAACTGCATTTTCTAGTTGTCTCATCCTCCAAGAGGTTTGGTAAAAGAAAAGTAACCAAATAAATACTCCTCCAGTTCTTAATATAGGACCTAATTCTTAAGTTAATTTTGGTTCTAAATATAAGACCTATTTCTCATATTTATCAATTTTTTCTAAATTACCCTTATGATACTCCCTCAAGCACAATCAAATAAATGAGGGAGGGAATATATTAAGAAAGATGATTATGATGTTTTAAAAAAAATATGTCATATTTCTTATAATTAACTAACTTACCTAACTTCTTTAATTTAATCAAATTAGTTAAATAGGTCTTATATTAAGGATCAGAGAAGTAGTATTTTCTAACGTCTTTGATCAAAAGGTATCGTTTTGTACTTTGTTAGGAAGAGGAGATTTTTCTACTTTTCAATTCAAAACCTACGACATGGACCACACACCTTGCAAATATATATGAGTTGAATGCTAGCATGGATGTGAAAATCTTATGTGTAAATAGGCTGTGAGTATTTTTATCTGTGAATGTGGATTTTTGAAGGGAAAAGGAATTGAAGGAGGAGCGAGGTTCGCCACTGATAGCGGCAGAGGTTTGAAAGAAGACAATTACATTTTCTGATGTCAACGTAGGACCCTCCTCGCAATACACACGCCCCTTTAATTTGACCCCTTCACTTGCCTCCCCCCATTAACTATCCTACGACACTATACCTCCCTCAAAGGCCATAATTGCTCCCACAAATATGCCCCTAGCTATAAATACCACACGTACCCCACCATCCCCTAAACCACTCACAATATAGCTGCTTCTTCTGCCAGCTTCCCCAAATACTCAACTTCATCTGCATCCATGGCCTCCCACATTATTAGCTTCACAACTCCCCTCCTTCTCGCCTTTGCTTTCTCTCTCTCTTTCCATTCCTCTCTAGGTACCTTCCTCTTCTCTCTCATTCTTCCCTATATTCTCATTTCCATATCATACTCCCTTCTAGTCTCAATACAAGAGAGCCAACTGGTTGAGAGTTCCTAAATATAATTTATCTTAATTATAATATATCCGAGTATATGCATGGACTACGTATTCTTTTAGGCGCTCCATGCACTTTCTTACACATGCCTTGCAATTTTATTGTGGTGATGCAGGAGGAGGGATCGAGTGCGAGAAGCTGGACGAGGGGAGGTGCTCGTATGCGGTGTCGTCCACGGGGAAACGGTGCGTTCTGGAGAAGCAGGTCAAGAGGAGCGGCAAGGAACTCTACACGTGTCGTACATCTGAGATCGAAGCCGACAAAGTGAAGGACCACGTGGAGAGCGATGAGTGCGTCAAGGCATGTGGGTTGGACCGAAAGACCCTCGGCATCTCCTCCGACGCGCTCCTCGACTCCCGCTTCACCCACAACCTCTGCTCCCCTCACTGCTACCACAACTGCCCCAACGTCGTCGACCTCTACTTCAATCTCGCCGCCGGCGAAGGTACTTTCACATATTCAACATCCTCTCCTTCTTTTCTTTTTCAGTTGTTCCTTACATCCATTCATCACGATTTCTTGTATAACTTAAACAGGAGTGTTTCTTCCCAAGTTGTGTGAGGCGGAAGGTGCGAGCGCACGCCGAGCAATGGCTGAACTGAAGAGCTCTGGAATTGTGGCTCCGGGACCTGTGAACTCAGTCAAGTTCGCCGCCACGGCTGAAACTCCTCAATCCCAACCTCTCAACTCTCTTCTCTCCAGCGCCGACCAACCTGTGGCTCCCCCACCATACGACCGTTAAGCACATATATGTTTCTTGTTTTAGTGTTATGCCCCAAGCCATATATATAGAGATGTTATATCATAAATTATATGTTACTTTGAGCTTTGGGTACGTAGTTTGCTTGGTTCGTTTGTGCTGTAATAACACAAGTTTTATACCACCCGACAGCTTGTTCAGAAGGAGCTTTCCAGTGTGACATATGATCATCTTTTGTTATACAATTCGTGTTGATCTGGCTAATGGTCGATCAATGAGGTTCGGTTTTGTTTCATTTCACTTTGATTTTCGTATTGTATGTATCATTTACAATGTCAAATTTTAAAAATAAGCAGCGACAGATAATGTTACTGTAACTCATTCATTCGCTCAGCTGCCCATCCCAGAAAAGGAATTCGTTTGAAATATTAGTGTACGCAATTGACAAGTAGTAATGTACACTCCCAAGAACTTTTACTCCGTAATTCGAGTGAGCACCATATGGAACAGAGAGACATTGAAGCAGATATGCTCGAGAACATCGAATTCAATTCCTAATCCTCTGCGCTGAAAACCTGCAATTATTCCCTTCATTTCCCTCTCGTCTTCTCTCTCTCTCTCTCTCTCTCTATATATATATATATATATATTTTTTTTTTTTTGTTTTCTGTGATAACCAATGTCTATATAACGAATTCAAACACCTCGTTCTCAAAGTGTGACAATGTTATTAGTGGTTAAGTGCATGAAAATATGGATAAAATCATCTGACTTCATCTATCCTTTCTGATTAATTACAAGCTTCTAGCTAATTCTTTTAGGATTCAAATTCGTATTTATTATTATCCCTTATTCTGGATGACTATATAATGTATATATTATTCTATGTTACAAACCAACAATAGATATAGCAAGAGGGAGATTAGCATAGGTCGTGACCCCAAGTGGTGCAAAATGTGAGTGTGCGCCATCCTTCCATACGAGGGAGGATTAGGATAGGTGCAGTTGAATCATGCTGTTTCGATTAATTAAAAAAGACCAGTGGATTGAAAAGTTTTTGTTACATATTGGTTAAAATATGTTCAGCTTATTATGTGAGAACAAATAAGTTTATGATCATGGAAAAACAATAGATTACCACTAGTTTTAACACCACTTATATCTGAACACTATGTAACTATCATTAATCATTCTTCCCAAATCACACCTTATATCCCTACTTAAACTCAAAAAAGTCGCAATTAAAGTGTTTTGCATGCTGTTAGGAATGATATAGGGTTAAAAGAAATAAGAACATTTTCCTTGTTGTACCCGTAGAGCTTTTTTTTTTTTTTTTTCCCCTCCTGCGTACACATAGAGCTGTAGAATTGTCATCACTTGGGCCTTAATTTTGCAATATTTATGGGCAACAATGGATAAACCCTTCTCTGCGGCCCTGGGCTTTGGGGCTTCCTTTTTTTTTTGCCTGCTTTGTGATTTATATGAGATCATTATAATAGAGGCCCGTATGTCAGGCCCGTTCTCACAGCCTTTTTTTCATATACAGATTCCCATGGCCTCCTTGCCCAAAAAAACTTCTCATCGCCTCGTTGTCGCAAGTGTCATCGTCTTTTTTTTTTTTGGGGGGGGGGTGGAATTCTATTCCATTCATTATTATTCTATTTCTCTACATATATGTCTTTCTCCCTCAAAAGTCAAAATATACGTCGTCATTCTTTCCCACTGATCTGTTTTATCTCTTCTCTTCTCCAGCACCTCTAAATGAGGAAAATAAATAAAATGATTTTAATTAACTTATAATAATATCTTGCATTAACTAAAGATTTCTTGATCCATAAACGACAATCGGAGTAAATTCTGAGACTGGGGTGTATGGTTTGGGACAAGGTAGTGATGGGATTTAATTTAATAGTCACGTTTCTTTTTTTAATGACCGAACATCATTATTATTAACGTTATTTGAGTTGCCGAGAAGGGATGAAATAAGAAGGTTTTAGTAATAACTTAACCCATGAAAATAATTCACGAGTGACTGAGGACAAGACAACAGTACTAGGCGACGGGGTGACGACAGAGCGGCGGCGGTTGGTGGTGACGTGGCAATGTGACAGCGACCGATAAGAGATTAACCCCATAGTCAGGGCTCATCTGGCCAGTTCGTACCTCGTCAACTCTGGTGGCCACCCTTCTCTCTCGTACTTGCCCCAGCCACCGCCCGTATCATCAGATTTGGACACTTTATGACCATAAATTATTTAAAAATAAAAAATGTAAGTTTAATTATTTATTTTTTAATTCAATAGGGGAGACAGGATGGGGAGAAAAAAATAAGGAGAGAACTAAAATATGCATATACAATAGTTCAAAACAAAACTTATTATTGAAGCAATTAATACTTCGACCTAATTTAATAGTTGATATTGATTTTATATATAAGATTTATTTTATATGTTTATCAATTTTTTTCAAATAAATTCTATTAATATTCCTTCAACAATAATCAAATAAAAGAAGAAAAAAAACGAGCTAAAAAGATGCTTAGAGTATTTAAAAAAATGATATTAACTAATTTAACTAATATTATTAATCTAATCAAATTAGTTAATTAGATTTTATATTAATTAAGAATCCAAAGAGCATTACATATGTTTTTTGCCAATAATTACCGGTACTATAATTATACATCTGATTCCTTCTGTGATGAGATGAATGCAGAAACTGCCATTGTTGCTGCATAAACACATCAAGATTTGGATTGTAAGATTAATGCATGAGCTTAAGCTGATATTTATTTTCGAGGAGGATC
Organism: Neltuma alba; assembly: GCF_004799145.2. Classification (NCBI taxonomy): domain Eukaryota; kingdom Viridiplantae; phylum Streptophyta; class Magnoliopsida; order Fabales; family Fabaceae; genus Neltuma; species Neltuma alba. Next base: position 34,127 of record NW_021637156.1, on the reverse strand, counting down.
ATATAGCGGTGATGATTATAGATGTCGATGCAGTGTGATTATGACAAATGTGATATATTAGGCTAAGGAAGGAGTATTTGAAAAAAAAAAAACAGAAAACAGAAGGAATCAGATATATAATACTCATAAAAACCTGATTTCAGACCTCACCATTCTCAAACAGAACCGAGCTGACTTCGCGGGCGGGTTTTTCAAAGCCCAATTTGAACTTTGCTACTTGTTAAAGTGTAAACCTCAGCCTACCTAGACCCTTAATCATTGTAGTTAGGTTCAAAGAGGAAGAGAACACACCAAAAATAACTAATTAATGACCGAGAGAATGAATAAATTATCTATAAAGGTTGGCTTGGGTGAGTCATCAATTTTATGCCTAGCCCAGAGGAGGACTCGTCCAAGAGAAACGAAATGCCAAGCCCAAGGGATAAAGTAGCCAAAAGGGTCCAGGTCTTGAGGGGAAAAGAAAAAGTACTAGACCAGAGGGTAGTGATATAGTGCTTCTAAAGAGATATTTGGATAGAAACCAAATCATGATTTTAGAAGTGTTTTTACAGTCTGCAAAGTAAATATGTAAAGAAATTTGTCTCATTTTATAAAAAAATGCTCCTAAAATCATAATTTGAAGGTTGCTAGACAACCCTAAATCTTCATCCCCATCCACCGAAATGCTAATCGATTATTGGAAACGAATTTAGAAAAATTTTAGAAAACGTGTGCTCTTGACATCGACGTTTCAAAATTTGCCACGTCAAGGGACCGCCCCTCTCGTTCTTTTATATTGTGATCTGTGATGCGTCACAACGCAATTCTCGTACTTCTCTTATTAGTTGACTCTTCTCGGTTTTTATATTTTGCCAAAACTCCTCCCCCATTGATTCTTCCCAATCCCACATCATGGAGGCTCCTACTCTCACCGGCTTGCTCAATCGAATCTCCGCCGAATTCCCCTCCCGTCGTGCCATCTCCGTCTCCGGCAAGTTCGATCTCACCTACTCTCGTCTTCTCGAACTCGTCGAACGCGCAGCTTCTCGTTTAGTCTCATCTGGAATCAACGCCGGCGATGTCGTCGCTCTTACCTTCCCCAATACCGTCGAGGTTTGATTTCCATTCTATGTATATTCTGTGTTTGGTTGATCCTGATGGATACTGAAGGAAATGAATTCACACTATTTCATTGGATTCTTCAAATCTTCTACTTTCCACATTTCTTGAAATTCTTTCTTTTCTCTTTTGTTTCATTATAAATGGCGTTGATTTTTTTCCCCGTATTTCACAGTTCGTGATAATGTTTTTGGCCGTAATTCGTGCACGAGCCACGGCCGCGCCACTGAACCCAGCCTATACGGCCGAGGAGTTCGAGTTTTACTTATCCGACTCGGAGTCGAAGCTCTTGTTGACGTCCCAAGAAGGGAATGGTTCGGCTCAAGACGCGGCTTCGAAGCTTAATATCCCTCACGTGACGGCTTCGCTTTCCAAAGCCGATGACGCCGAGCTCAGTCTCTCTCTGACTCAGAACCAATCGAGATCGGACTTGGCCGCCAAACTCGTCAACGACCCGTCCGACGTGGCCCTATTCCTCCACACCTCAGGCACGACGAGCCGGCCCAAAGGAGTGCCTCTAACTCAGCACAACTTGGCCGCCTCGGTTCAGAACATCAAGTCCGTGTACAAACTCACTGAGTCCGATTCGACGGTGGTCGTTCTGCCACTCTTTCACGTCCACGGACTCATCGCGGGATTACTGAGTTCGCTCTGTGCGGGGGCCGCTGTGGCGCTGCCGGCGGCTGGCCGTTTCTCGGCTTCCACGTTTTGGGCAGATATGCTGAATTACAACGCGACGTGGTATACGGCGGTCCCTACCATACACCAGATCATACTGGATCGTCACTCGAACAAGCCCGAACCCCACCCGAAACTCCGATTTGTTCGGAGTTGCAGCGCGTCGCTCGCACCGATTATATTGGGTCGGCTGGAGGAGGCATTTGGAGCGCCGGTTTTGGAGGCCTATGCAATGACGGAAGCGTCCCATCTAATGTCATCAAACCCGTTGCCGGCGGACGGGCCGCACAAGCCCGGGTCGGTGGGGAAACCAGTGGGTCAAGAAATGTCAATCCTGAACGAGAAGGGAGAGATCCAGAAGGCTGAAGTTCCAGGAGAGGTCTGCATCAGGGGTCCGAATGTGACAAAAGGATACAAAAATAATCCGACAGCTAATACGACAGCGTTTGAGTTCGGATGGTTCCACACCGGTGATCTCGGGTTTTTTGATTCAGACGGGTATTTGCATCTGGTTGGCCGAATTAAGGAGCTCATTAATCGTGGAGGTAATCACCATTTTTTAATTTTACTCAGACACGGAAGTTGGAATCTTGTTTGCTTCGGAATTAGCGCTTGTGTCAAAATTACTAATTAGCGTGATGAAACAGCTAGCAAACTGCCGCGTGATTCGGTAGAGTAGGCCCTGATCTAATGTGGTTGGGCCAAGTAGCAATTAAAATGATAAACGAAACCCTATTATGAGTATAATAAAGAAGAGAAGAGTGATTTGAATTTCGCAGGTGTCGTGTCACATTGAACTTTGGAGGAGAAAGCCTCGGCATTGATATATATACAAGTCACTGTGAAGTTTGAACGAATGGGTTTAAGGGCACATAGGTCGGCTTATGCCTTTTTGGTCAGTTGTGAAGGCAAGGCATTGTGGGGGTCAGATTTTGACTATGTGGGGTGGGCCAGAAAAGGAGGGGGCAAATATATACTCATATATATATATATATATTCTCTGAAAAGGACATTATATGATGGAATAAAGTGGATTTTATTTTTTGGATTGACCCAGGGGAGAAAATATCACCCATAGAAGTGGATGCTGTCCTGTTATCTCATCCGGACGTTGCTCAGGCGGTTGCTTTCGGAGTGCCTGACGATAAGTATGGCGAGGAGGTATGTATGCCTGCCCTTATCCTACTTCCTTCACTTCCCTCTCTTTTGTCTTCCCATCTTTCAACCTTCCCCGTTCCCTTTACATTATCCATTTCCTTTTCTGGATTTATTATTATCTTTTTATAATAATATTATAACATGAATCATTAGTTAAATGACTTATTTCTGATCATAGTTTTTTATTGAAGTATATTGAAATTTGTTAAGATTTTTTAATATACTTTTATTATCAAAAAATCTTCATTGGATTTCATCGATTTATAATTATGTTGTCCTGAATTAAGATCTAATAAACTTAAATGTCGCTGAAAATTACGCATTTTATGACTCCTTACAAAGTACTATTGCAATGCAAATCTCACTCAAATGCTCATAGATACATACACATTTTGATAGATGCTAAAATTGATTAAATTAGCGAACAGCAAGTGATGAAACTAAATGATTTTTTAAGGGGTCATAATTTTTTCCTAGGACTCCTTTTTTGGGGTGGGGTTGGGGGGGGGATTTCTTGAGCCACAAGATTTTTTTTCACGTGTAAATTAGTGTAAGGAAGGACCGCAAATTTTTGCATCGTCTGAAACTTAGCCCTAAAAAAAAAAAAGCCAAAAGGAAAGGCTTTTGGTGTGTCGGTCATGGATGATCACTGAGATGAGGCTTCAGTCATGTCTTGTGGGAAGCGTCTAACCAAAAGTTCTGCTCTGAATCATTAAAATTTTGTCACCTTCACTCTCAAAGTTCATGGGATTATTCCTGTCACCAACCAACCTTGTTGTGGCGTACAAGAAAACCCTCCTTACTGAGATCTAGACTTTATCTGTTTTCTTTGCTTGTTTGTTTTTGCCAACAAGCTCTCATAATTGTGGCCTTGGTTTTCTTTCAATTTTCTGGATCTCTTCAATAGACCAAAACCGAACAACTGGATGCCCGCATTAAATTCAAATGAACTTACAAACTAAGAAATCAAACCATTAGTTACATTTTTTTTTCCTAAAAGAAAAGAAAACATGTTTCGGATGATTAATACCTTTTATATCAATTATCTACCCTAAGCCTCTTCTTGCAATTGGCCCCTTTCCTTTTAGCAGCTCTTCCTCGTGGGAAAATGACAAGCTCTAAAAATGCTTCTCAGTTTTCAGAATGGTTAAGGTCTAGCACCCTGAAATATTTTCTTCTATGCATTCAGTATCCTAAAATATTTTATAGTGCAACCAGCATCTCAAAGTATTTTTTTAGATGCATCCAGCATCTAAAAAATATTTTTTGATGCATTCAGCACCAAGGTAAAAAAAATATTTTAGGGTGCTGGGTGTCCCTAAAAAATATTTTAAAGTGCTGGACGTCTTTAAAAAATACTTTAGGGTATTAGATGCACCACAAAATATTTCAAAATGCTATTGCTGGATGTATCTTAGTCCTTTCTAGAAAGCAACATATTAGATCCTGATGTCCTGGACCTGCAAGTTGCAACCTCAGAAACATGCATAACTGAGGTTGTCCTTTCTTTTTCTTTTTTTTTTCCTGGAGGAGAGGAGCGCAAGCTTCGAACACGTTATTTCTCTGGGATACGATCATACGATGAATATCGTATTTTGTCCTGTTTATAATTTCTAGAGGATACAACAGCTGGTACCTTCAAACCATAAATGCGAAGATAGCTCCATTACGGTGGATCTTGAGAGAGGCATAATATACTGTACAATTTTTGAATGGTGGTTGGTCCTGCACAATCTACGGCATCTAATTTTAAAATAAAGAGAAATATAACAGAACTCAAAGAAATAGTTAAAAAGAGATTATTCATGCATACATGACGCAGTTGTCTTCTGCTTTGTGTCACTTTTTCTTGTTACTGTGTTCCTATCACTGTTAAATACATCTTTTTGATAAGTGAAATCGGTGTTGGTGACAGATAAATTGTGCAGTAATAGCAAGAGAAGGATCAGAAATTGACGAGGAAGAGGTGTTAAGGTTTTGCAAGAAGAATCTTGCATCCTTCAAAGTACCCAAGAAGGTTTTCGTCACTGATTCTTTGCCGAAGACTGCCACCGGCAAGATCCTCCGCCGTCTTGTCGCTGAGCACTTCGTTTCTCAAAAGTGAGCTTCTGCTGTAAGGTCCTCATCTTTTAGCGTCTGTATACAATGCTCAATAAGAGGTGACCCTACCCTTCATTTTTTTCACCCCGGCAACATGTGAGAATGCAAGGCCAAGCAGCATGTCTAATTTGGATTATCTGTGAAAGTGAAGAGAGGGAAAAAAAAAAATCATCGTTATTAAAATTTTAGTTATCCAAACAAGATGATTTTTTCTTCCTGAATGTTCTGGATGGTTAAGACCTTTTAAAAATATTTTGCTTTTTTTTTTTAATTCAAAATTGCGACAGCTCAGAGGTTCAGACTCCTTTTAGTGGCCAATTCAGAGCCTCAGGCTAACCCTGATGGCAATTAACAAATTAAAGCTCTGAACGTACTGGAAGGGGAAATGGATGGATTAAGACTGAAAACAAAAGTAATCTTGCAATCGAGAAATTAAGAAATGTATTAGTTTTCGAATAAAAAATTAATAACAACATTTATTGTACGGAGTGGCTAAAATAGAATAATGCCAATGCATATTACTCTGCCCGCTCACCTGCACTAAGCGGGTTTTATACTAAGTACGGAAGAGTGCTTTCTTTTGTTTGGGTATGAGTTACTACTTTCGGTTTTTGAGTGCCTCTTAACAAGTTAACAAGTAAATTTACTCGGGCAGAATTATAACAAGTAACCAGTATACAATGTTATTTGTGAAGTTGATTAAATTATTGTTTTCCAATCCTGTCTCTCCCCACTTAATTAGCTCAAGAAAAAAGAAAATTAAAGCAACAAATTAAGAGAAAATAAAAACAGCCCAGACATGTCAGACATTTTACAAAGACCTAGCAAATCAAAATAATTCCTATTAAAGAGTATAGCTGAATTATATGCAATTGAAAGAGGACTAGTACACACAGCATTTGCATCCACATAGAGGAGGATCTATAGTCTATACAGCGAAAACTTGAAAACAGAATTTGTAAGAATAAAAAATACTCATATAATTCTAAATATAGAACTCATTTTATAATATAAATTACATAATAAGTCTTATATTTAAAATAATAAGAATATTAAAATATCAATAAACTCAATACCTAAATTTTTTCAAAGAAAAATCTATCATAAAGCTTCAACGGAACCCTCGATCCGTCCGCCCATCTGTGGTCATGAACCGAATGAAAAACTCGGCCCCAAACTCTTTGGGGAAAAAAACATTCCCACTCCAGTTTAAAACCCAAGACAACTGAATTTTAGACCTGAAATGTATCATCAGCAAACCGGCAATCAGAACCCGAATCGAATGCTTCAAGTAAACCTATTCCGAAAACGCCAGGGAGGTTACAAAATCATAAAAGCAAGGTATACCCATATAGCACGAATATAACCTAAACTTCCAATCTAGCACAAATCAATATGGGCACAACTTAGTCATGTAAATATGCCTCAAGAAATAAAACCTACAGCTATGACGAACAAAGGCTGAGAGCCCAAAAACAATCCAAGACTCCCGAAAAAGATATTCGGGTAGAGGGAGAAAAACATAACATCATTAGCACATGTTTCATAATAAGAACAAAAGACCTCGAAAGCACAATCCTAAATTTCCTGAGGTTCTTCTTCCTCCTCATCTTCATAGTCATAACCCTCCTCATCGGCAGTGGCATCTTGGTACTGCTGGTATTCAGAAACAAGATCGTTCATGTTGCTCTCAGCCTCAGTAAACTCCATCTCATCCATACCCTCTCCTGTGTACCAGTGCAAGAAAGCCTTTCTGCGGAACATGGCTGTGAACTGCTCGCTCACCCTCCTGAACATTTCTTGGATAGAAGTGGAGTTGCCAATAAACGTAGATGCCATTTTCAAACCAGTTGGAGGAATATCACACACGGTCGATTTGACATTGTTGGGGATCCACTCGACAAAATATGATGAATTCTTGTTCTGAACGTTAATCATCTGCTCATCAACCTCCTTAGTGCTCATTTTACCTCGAAACATAGCAGAGGCAGTCAGATATCTTCCATGACGAGGATCAGCGGCACACATCATGTTCTTGGCATCCCACATTTGTTGAGTCAATTCAGGAACGGTGAGAGCCCTATACTGCTGTGACCCACGAGATGTGAGCGGAGCAAAGCCAACCATAAAGAAATGCAACCGAGGGAAGGGTATGAGATTGACAGCAAGTTTGCGGAGATCTGAGTTCAGTTGACCAGGGAAGCGAAGACAACATGTGACACCACTCATGGTGGCAGAAATTAGATGGTTCAGATCTCCAACTGCGACAAAAAAGATAAAGGATCAAATTCAATGACGTTGAACAAAAACACTGAAAATAATATCAGATACGCCACAACTTCAAGCATAAACCAGAAAACAGACTCACAGCTTGGAGTGGTGAGCTTGAGAGTACGGAAGCAAATGTCATATAAAGCTTCATTGTCCAAAACCATGCATTCATCTGCATTTTCGACCAGCTGGTGAACAGAAAGAGTTGCGTTATAGGGTTCCACAACAGTGTCAGACACCTTTGGAGATGGGAACACGGAAAACGTGAGCATCATACGATCGGGATATTCTTCCCTGATCTTGGATATCAAAAGTGTTCCCATCCCTGAACCCGTTCCACCACCCAAAGAGTGGCAAACCTGGAAACCTGAAATAAGAAGCAAAATTAAAGTTGCCGAATACTTCTGCAAGGATAACAATACCAACTAATTAGACTAGAGAGCATGCGCACTCAGTTCTTTCAAGCAAACAAGCGGACTAGGAGAATGCTACAAACAATTGGAATTACTCATTCATTTGATGATTCATACAGGTAGTTTATAGTAATTAAAAAAATCATTTGAAATTGAACAGGACTCCAAACACCAAATTTCTTAGTCTCGCTTCATTCGTTCTTACATTCCAATGAACATAACAGGAAAAGAAACCCTAAATAGACAAAAAGAATTTACTCAATAGCCAGAGGAGTACTCTTATTTAAAACATCCATATGCCGAATCGACCAGACAGTTTATGCCATTATAAACTACACACAGCCAGAGTTGCAAGGAACAAACAGGAAATATAATGATCTCAATATAAACAACAGAAATTGTAACAATTACTATTACAACGATACACCTTCAGATTTGCATTCAAAGAACTTGTACATTCATTCACACATATTGGCATTTCGAGAACTTATATATTCACACAGATCGATAGCCCAATCAATTTATAGAAAACCAGAAAGTCCTGAAACTGTGCAGCAATATGTAATCCGTTTTTTTTAAAAAAAAAAAACTAAGACAAGAGCAAGCGTTCAAATAAATAGTTAACAGCTCAGAAAGAACTTAAAGTTGAATTAGAAGTAAAAGACCCTAAAATCTATTACATGACTTAACAGATTTTATACCTTGAAGGCAGTCGCAGTTCTCTGCCTCCTTTCTGACAACATCAAGCACCGAATCGATCAACTCGGCTCCCTCAGTGTAGTGTCCCTTGGCCCAGTTGTTCCCTGCCCCTGACTGACCGAAAACAAAGTTATCCGGTCGGAAAATCTGTCCGTACGGACCAGATCTGACGCTATCCATGGTTCCTGGCTCCAGATCCATAAGCACCGCCCTGGGAACGAATCGACCACAACTCGCCTCGTTGTAGTACACATTGACGCGTTCGAGTTGCAAATCATTGTCACCCTGGTATCGACCGGTTGAATCGATGCCGTGCTCGGCGCAAACTACCTCCCAAAACTTGGCTCCGATCTGGTTACCGCATTGGCCTCCCTGGATGTGAAGAATCTCACGCATCTTCGCAGCCGAGCTTGGAAGAACGAGTTCTTGAGAGATTAGAGGAGGGAGGTGGAGAGAGAGAAACGAGAGAGAAAGTAAAAGACTGGAGAGGCGACGAGCAAAATCTGATAAAATGAAGTGGAAGCAGGGAGTTTTTTATAGGTGGGAGGTAACGGCTCTTTAACGGCGTGAACTGCGAAGGTGCAGTTGACGAGAAATGTGACGGTGCCGTTGGGTTTCAGGGGGAATTTAAATTTTGAAAAGGGAGCCAAAATTTTGAATATCTCTATAAGTAGTTATCACCTGTGCTCATGCTCATTCATGCACAAAATCTCATCCGTCAACTATGCCCGAAATCGTAAGATGAAAACACGCGGGAAGTATGTATTGGTTAGATGACGAGTGAGTCAGAGGATTAAGATGCGCCTGACTCATATAGAGACGTTTTTGTCTTCTTGGCCGAAGACGTTCATTGAGAAGTGAGAAAGATGGGGAACGGAGAGGCAACGCGCAGAGGAATGCGAGTGAAGTGGACGCGCGGAAGACAACTGTACGAGCAAGTGGGAAGTTGAGGGAAGGCACATGAAAGTTGGCAAGAGCTGCACGTGATAACGGGCTGGGTCATGTGAATGGCACTAATGTGTTGCAACCAAATCTTGAGCCACACTTTAAAGGTGAGATAAGGCCAAGCCCCACCACAGGAAGGAATAAGAAGGAATCATAACAGGGCATGGGATGTTCTTGTCAAATCAGAAAAATCACAAGAGACTCTATTATGTTAATTGCTTTCCAATTTGTTCATACATGACGAAAGGACAACCTTAAAAAGGCTCCAAAATATCAACCATATTACCTGTTACTTCTCTTCCGTGTGCTATATTTTCGCTAGAAAAATATCAACATATATGTGGGAATAACCTGTTCAGCAAGAATGTATTTAAATTTGAAATGAAAAAAATCAAAAACCAAAAAAATTGACACCTTCAACTTATTATCTCAAATATCGCATATATTGGTCAAAGTGATTTTTTTTAATTAGATAATTTAAAACCTTCTTCCTTCCATATGGGAGGGGGAGAATATCCGTTCACCCATGTTTCACACACATCTACCTATTTTAATATTTATGCATATAGAACCCGCAACTTTTTTCATAAAAAGAGGTGTGGGGTGTCATTGAATCAACCGATTCTTGACAAATCAAACTGATTTTTTTTTTTAAAAGGAAAATCAATTTGACGTCATAAGACACAATATCAAATAATTATTTGAGTGACAAAACGCCACAATAATTGCCGCCTCAAATTTTCTAAGGCGCATCACATGATTTTCTTAAAGAAACGACTGGTTAACTAATACACCGAAGGCTAACGTCTTTTTAAGCTGTGGGTAATTTGTGGTTAATTAATGTCAATTACTCTAAGATCAGTTCATACTGCCTATTTTATTGCGTATAATTCATCTTATTACTTTGATCCCTCTGTGTATCTGAGTATGTCCAATTTGACGCCATCGCAGATTTGGATCTTCTCAGTTCTAATTTTTTAGCCATTTGAATGACCTGAAGATTTATTATTTTGTTTTCTTCAATAGTTAAAAGGGATGCATCATGTTTTGTTTAATTAAATTACAGATTTGTAACTAAACTGTTCAGCTAACCCAATGATTAGAAAATAAAATCGAGACAAGTTGAAGGAATTTTAAACGGGGAGATTATGTGCCTGTTTGGGTCAGCGTTTGCTGGCCCAAACGTGGCTTAATTTCAAGATAAGCCATATTGTAACGTTTGATGTTGTTTGGCAGGGCTTCAGATCCATTGAGCTTATTGGATTTTAAGCTAGCTCAACGCACGATTGGAATAAGCTGGAGGGAGGAGCTTATGACTCAATTTGAAGAGCTTATTTCTGCAAGTGTGTCAGATACCTTTTTCCCCCATATTGTTCTCTCCCTTCCGCCACTATTCCTCCTCATTATTTCTCACTCCTCCTTATTATTTCCAATTAGAAAGGGTCCTCGCATAATATTCTCTCGCCTCTGGACTTCATTCGCTCTTCCTTTTTTTAATATCTTCCATAATTTACAACCATTGGCAGTATTTTTTTTTATATTTTTCTTATGTTTTCAATTTTAATTTACTTATTAAATTTTACTTTTTATATTAAATTAAATTAAATTAATTGTATTATTTCAATTCATTTTTTATCATGTTTCATTTTATATTTAACATATTTTTTTATGATTTTTCTAAAATTTTAAAATTTAATTCAATTCTTAAATTTGACTTCTTTATATTAAATTATTTTAATTCCATTATATTATGTGAAATCATTTTTTTAATCATATTTCATTATTTATTAAAATTTATACCCATTTTGGTCATTTTACAATCAAACTTACTTTTACTCAACCATAATCCAAACAACTTTTTACCAATCTCATTTTTGCAAACTAGCTTTTCTGAACTCCAATCCAAACATAATTTAGCTTATCCAATTTAGCTTTTACCCAACTTCACTTCTCCATAAGCTACTTTTTCAATAAGCTACTTTTTCAATCGCTGATCCAAACGGACCCTATATCACAGTCAAATTAGCCAGCCTTGGCCATCTAATCTTGTTAATTAAGGACGCCAATTAACGTGTCCATCACATTTAAATAAGCCAGTCCGAATATTTTTCTTTTTATCCTACTTTACATTACAAGAACTCGAATCTGAGCTTTTTAGGTACGCTTTAAAGATAAAAATATATTAAACGTAGTCAGCAATAGATCTACTTTTCTAGTTAAGTCTGCATTAAGCCCCTGCAAAGCGCCAAGAGTAGTTAAGGGGTCCATTGACTATATCTATATAAACACACACACACATCCAAACTTTTCTTGTACTCTAAACAGACATCGATGGTGAAGAATGACAGAAACAAGCTTGTAGGGACCCAGAAGAAGAAGGAGAAGAAGCAAAGGAGTGATCCAAAAGAGACATCAAGTGATCAAAGAAACCTTCACGACAAAGCTAGAGACTTGCAACACTGTCTCTTTTTAATGGATCCAATGCACAACTGGTTCGAGAATCAATCATTATATAAAAAGAGTTGTTGTTGTGATAAGTCCTGAGTTGTTAGCTTATAATTAATCAGTAGCATCCTTATTTCTATGACAAAAAACCTTGTATATTTGTAGGATGGTGATTGTCTTTAACACATGAATAAGCAAGGGTGTTGTCAGAGACTAATTAATTATCTGAACTAGACAACATGGGTGTGTGAGAGAGTGTGGTTGCACTTTCAAATCGTCATGGGGCATATATGAGCTGTGTGCACCAAGAAAAAAGGCACTCGCAGGAAGTTGACGTTGCAAGCAACCTTAGATGGGATGCGAGGGAGTGTGTTCTTCAATCCAATCATGTGTCACCTACTTTTGTTCTTTTCAGTTTCAGCTCTATGAAGTGGGTTCTACCACATATTCTATTCTCACTGCAATCCAACCTCTCCTAGCATCCAAATCCTTTGTTTGATTTTTCCTTTAACACTAGTTTGTTTGAAAAAATAAGATGATTGGCGACAATTAAATAGGCAATGTTAGTTTTTCCCCCTCTCAAGTGTTGCGAGGATAAAGAATTAATGATGCATGTTTATCAACTATTAGTTATCCTAATGACAATGTCACCTGATATGTTTGGATGAGATTCAGACTAAAGTTATAAAGACGGGAGGCGTAGCAAATAAGTCAATCAACACATTCATTTGTATTTCTCGATGCCAAATCAAAAGTAACAATCAGCTTTATATTTTTAAAGTAACAAATATGTGGGTGCTTATTGATGTGTTTAAATGTGTGTGACGATATTATTTAGGGAAAAAAATTGGTTAGGACCGATGCGTATTCTTTTTGGAATTTCTAAAAGCTCCAAATTTCTTAATTTTAGAAGTTTGTCTATACAAGATTTAATTACTATTCTCATATTTTCCAGTCATCCGATAAATGCAAAACTCCACTGCTAGTGGCCTTGTCGGCTTGAAAAAAAAGTCATGCTCATTGACTTGTTTTTTGCGCCGTTGGGCTTTGGCTTATGGCCCAAGAAAACGTTTGGTTTGGTTGACACAGCCCTTGATTTTTCGGCCAATAGCCCAATGCAAAGCCCCCGGTTTTGGAGCAAAGAGACCCCTTCTGCCTCGCCGCTGGCCAACCGTAGTGGCGCCATCGCCTCCGCCGCAACAAGCTTCGAAGCGTCTTGTAGCTACACAGATTGTGAGTCTTGAGGACTGAGATGGTGAGCCAGAGGCAGCGACTTGCTCGGAAAAGATTCAAAGGGGAGCACCCTGAATTGTTCCCAAAGCCAGAGCCGACGCCCCAAAAAGACCCTGACAAGAAGAAGAAGAAGAAACAGAAGAGTCTGCGCATGCGCAAAAAGGGAGAATCGGGTGTTACTAATAAACCCTTTAAAAAGAGTTTCAGAAAACACCCACTTAGAGTTCCTGGTATGAAGCCTGGAGATAGTTGTTTCATCTGCAAAGCTAAAGACCATATTGCTAAGTCCTGTCCCGAAAAAGCTGAGTGGGAAAAGAACAAGGTTCGAACTTAGTTCTACTTTTGTTAAATACTATACCACAAAAGAACTTAGGTGTAGGGAAACACTTTTGTTAAATACTATACCACAAAAGAACTTAGGTGTAGGGAAACTTAAAGACTTTGACATTGCTTTCTCCGAGCCTCCTTAATACGATTATGAATGATGCCTTCTGAAGACAATTGTCTTTGCAAAAGAATAATGGGATGGTTGAATCAATATAACCTGATATGTCACATTGATGTGTCTTAATGATTAGCCTGGTCCTTGCAGATATGTTTACGTTGTCGGCGGCGCGGTCATAGAGCGAAGAATTGCCCTGAGGTGAAAGATGCCGCCAATGGTACAAAACTATGCTATAATTGTGGAGAAACTGGACACTCACTTTCAAAATGTCCGCAGCCTCTTCAAGATGGTATCTAAAAATTTTTCTACCGTTTATAACGTGGTTGCATATTTGCATCATTTCTCGATATGATAGTTTATACTACTCTTCACAAAATGTTTGCTATTTGTAATTAAAATTCTCAATCACTCCGGGAATAGGTGGAGTCTTAATCTGATCTGCATACTAAGTATTTGGCTTTCCCTAATTGGCACTGACTTTGTACTATATATATATATATATATATATATATAATGAAATATGGAAGTTGCAGTATGAATCCATCTGTGCATGCATCTGGTCTAGGAGATAAATATAGTTATGCTATGGCATGTCTCTGGAGAAGTCGATATTATCACTTTAGTTCTAGACTTGTTCCATAGAATCATATTATCTTCAGGAAGACGCGCCTGGTTTTCTTTATACATCCATGCGGGGTACTAAGTTTACATGAGAAAAGGGTTTACTTGGCAAATTTATGTGGTGCTTGAAGAATATAATGACAAATATCATAGCAATACAAGCTCATCTGATTTACACTTTCAATCCCTTCAGGGAAACAACGATTGACACACTCTAGTAAAAGTTCTATTGTACTCCTGTGTGATTAACGTAATGATTTGGATATTTGAATGACATTATTACTTCCCTTGGAGATTGGGGAAATACATAAGACAGAGACCCCCGGATTCTATTTCTTCATACATATTGGTACCCAGCGGTTGGTTGTTGATTTGGTACTTGAATATTGAACATCTGCCCCTAACTTGGATGCTTTAGTACTACAAATATTTGAATGATGTAGTCTACAAGTAGAGAATCAAATAAGTTTCATTCTATAAGATGCCTAATCAGTCAACATGGGACGTGTCTCTTAGTTGTACTGCCCAAGAACCTAGGTGATTTGCCTTCTATAAATATTTTTTTCGATGGTAAAATACCACTCTCAATGTGGGGCTGTTAACTTCTGCCTCTTGATAAGTACTCAATTTTTCAAATTTGTTTTGCTGGTATTTTAATCTGTTGCTTTCGTTTGTTTTATTAATTCTCATGGTATAAAATTGTTCTGTTGGTTATGCAGGGGGGACAAAATTTGCTGAGTGCTTTGTGTGTAATGGACGTGGGCACTTGAGCAAAAACTGCCCTCAAAATCTCCGTGGCATCTATCCCAAGGTATTGTAATTCAAGGCATTTATTATGCCAATAGCCGATATGTTTGTACGACAATAGCATAAAACGAATTTATTCATTTGATGCATCTATACATCGTGTACCTTTGTGAACTGAGGCCACCCGCTTATTATCATTGTTTTATTCAGGGTGGTTGCTGTAAGATATGCGGTGGTGTGACGCATTTGGCAAAGGATTGTCCTGACAAAGGGAAACGAGAGTCTGCTGCCGCTAATAGGTCTATGAATGCTGGTAAGATTTCTACAACATGCTAGATTGTTTTATTTTCTATGTTTCGTTTTTTATTTTTTGGTGAAAGCTTGATTCTGTGCTTCTGTTTTTGATGTAAAAATACTACAAATTTACTTTATATAATATCTAGTTCTTTCTCTGAAATTTCAACCCGATCATTGCCCTGTTTTGCCGGTTCAAACTGTGCAGGATGCTGGGTAACAGGTATAGTCGTTTGTTGTGAATTAGTCTCAGCCTGCATGCTAAAACATGCAAAATTTTGAGAAGTAAATTGTTAGCATCTGGTTAGAACACTATATATTTGGAAGATCGTGATGTGATTTTACGAAGCATGAGTAATAACTTCAAGAAGTATTGATGATAACTTGTGTCTTTTGTGTTGAGACTGGAGAGTAATTTTGATTATTGAAGTCCTTAGCTGTCATGTTTTAAGCTTTTAAGTCTGATGTCACTTCCATTTTTCCTCTTTTCTTGCAGCCACTGGAATTGATGGAGGCCCCAGAAATCAGGTGACCAAACTTGTGAGCGGCGATGATCTTGAGGATGACTTCGTGGCAGATGACTTATCTAATGTGGATAAGCCCTCCAAATCTAAAAATGCTAATGAAAAACCAAAGAAGAAGGGTCCCAAAGTTGTAAACTTCTAATGAAAGTCTATATCACGGCATGTTTTGGGCATTATTTGTTTCCATGTGTAAATTTAATATCGATAAATTATTTTCATGAAAGCACTATAGCATGGACAAGATTAAAGTTACTGTTATTACTTTTTGCTCTGGCCCGAAATTGTTCAATTTGCAAAAGGAATTTGATAAAAGAATAGGGAAAATTGGAATTAAGGATCTATTAACAAATATATTACTTTTGTCCTTAATATAAGACCTAGTTGACTAATTTGAGTAGATTAAGAAAACTAATTGAGTTAGTTATTTATAATAAATATGTATTTTTTTTAAAATTATTCTTACTAATTAAATGTATTAGTTAGAACTACTATTATTATACTGACTATTTTGAGAAAAAATAGATAAATATGAAAAACAAAGTAGATTGGTTTTTTATATTTAGGATCAAAATAATAGTTAAACTAGCTCTTCTATTAAGGACTGGAGATAGTATTTAAAAAGGGATTTGGTCAAACGTTGGGGGTTATTTTCTATGCTTTGCATTTTTATTTTTCATGTGTAATTTTGGTTTTTGGCCCCCCAGATATTTTAGCCAACAGGCTAATCCGAATTTTCCCAGAAGGAATATTGCAGTTAAAAGATGACGAAGATAAACAGTTTGAGGGACTTGAATTTGTAAATGAAGCTCTTGATAACTTTAATGACATGAAATGGCAAAGATCCACTGTTTAACAAGTAAGATGGAAGATGGACGTTACTGCCATTCTATATCTAAACAATATCCACCGCTAACATATTTTTAAAAGAAAAGGACCCAAAATCTCATTATTGATACAACTCGAAAGCGAAAATTATGGGGGAAAAGACATTATGCAACGTTTGGTTCATACGAAAACTGATTTCCAATAATAACGTTTAAATATTAGATACACATGCACATAACGTCATGATTATCCATTGTGAATAGAGTAATTTCAACCTTTGTTTGCCTCCTCAAAATTCTCCTTCTCTCCGTTTTTGTCTCAGGCTGGACATCCTCGTCTTCTTCTCCTCAATAAGGATCTCTTCCTCTGTCTCTCTCTGTTCTCTCTGTTTCTTTCTCGTTTCCTTTCTCATTTTCTCACTCATCATCACACTTTTCTCATAGACAACATGGTACGTTCCCACGACTCTTCTTCATTCTCTATGTTGTTTGTGATTCTGTAAGAAGGGGCTCTAGAAACAACTCTCTATATGAAAAATTCTAAAACACATTTCTTACATATTAAATAAATTAAAGGAGGCAATGAAAATTCACCAAAATAATTGTTGTCTTGGGTGAGAAAGTTGTGCTGATACTTAAATATGTTGAACATGCAAAAAAAATACAGGGTAAGATTTTAGGTTGAAATGATGTTTGACATGAGATCAAAACTTTTGGTCAATACAAATAAAAGAGATAATAAACCTGCATTAGTTGTGTTTAAAAGAAATTTAATTTTATGTGCACTTTTTTATGAATTAAGTTTCTCAGTCTTGTTATAACGTACTCATATCACCTTTATTGTTTGCAAAATAAATTTGGATTAGGCGAATGCGGCGTCTGGAATGGCGGTAAATGATGAGTGTAAACTCAAGTTTCAAGAGCTAAAAGCAAAGAGAAACTATCGTTTCATCGTGTTCAAGATTGAAGATCAAGAAATAGTGGTGGACAAAGTTGGAAACCGAAATGCTAGTTACGAAGATTTCACTGCGTCTCTTCCTTCTAACGAGTGTCGCTATGCGATCTTTGATTTTGATTTCATTACTGATGAGAATTGCCAAAAAAGCAAGATCTTCTTCGTCGCCTGGTACTTTTAGATTTATTTGCGCATACTTTGTGTGCCATAGCCTATTCAACTGCATGTAATCACGTATTGAAATTGAGATGACAAGTATTTGTGTATTTGCGTGTGTTTCTGGTAATGCATTTAACTTCAGTTTTCATGATTCTGATATGAAGGTCTCCGGATACATCAAAAGTGAGACAAAAGATGGTGTATGCCAGCTCCAAGGACAGATTCAAGAGGGAACTTGATGGCATTCAGTTTGAATTGCAAGCGACCGATCCTAGCGAAATGAGCTTCGACATCATAAAATCAAGGGCATATTAATACGTTATCATGTGATTATCCTCGTAGTTTCAATCTTCACCCTAACACTTTTTTTCTGCAGCATTCTTAATCTTCGTTTTCCTTGTCAGTTGTTTTCCTCCATGTTTGTTGAACTGCCATGTATCCTAACTCCGTAGTTTGATGTAATACTAAGAATCCAAAATACTCTTTGTAATGCATTTCACGCTCGTTAGTTGTCTTGGCTAAAGGTACACACTGCATTGTTTCCTTTTAAATGTCAAATATATTTCACTATGACTAGTTCTTACCATTTCCTTTTTTTCTTTTTCCTTTTTGGTTTTTTTTAAATCTTACGTAGTTTGGTTGTATGTACAATCAATAACATTAAGAAATCTTATTCAATATGTAGAGTTGGTTACATAGATTGCTTCATATTATAAAGATTTGATAGAGTTTATGTTAGTTATATATCGAGAACCTAACACAACTTTCCTCTTATATCCGGACAAATAACTATGTTGCATGTACATACAATATCCAAAATTTAACATGCACAATCTGATTCTGACTTTGGGAGCCACGTCAATTATAAATGGTACGTAATATTTTTTCGCGCAAACAGTTATACTTTTAATGAGACCACCTTGGAACTGCACAAAGAGGCAGACCCTTGTCCATGTAAAATGTAAACATGGTTCTATAAGTCACATTTTTTTTTTTGTTCCCCAATTTGAACTGAAATGAGCGAAGAAGAGCCATTGGTACTATTTTCATCTGCCTGGAAGCAATGTCCTTCCCTAAGCAGATACGAGGCCCGGCCTGCAATACCATAGATAAGGTCCTAGAATCAAGACACCATACTTCACAAAATATTTTAAAATGAGAGAACAATGATACTAACATTAAATGCTATGAATGTGGATGGAAATTCAGTTTGAAAAACTCCATCTTTAAGCCACCTTTCTGGTCGAAATTCTCCAGCATTATCCCCCCGGATGTAAGACATTCTGCCCATAGCACAGGGCATATAAAATACTATATCCTCTTTCTTTACCCTGTACCCACCAGGAAGGATATCGTCCCTTTCTGCCTTTCTCCCATCCTAGAACCACACAAAACGCAGATGCATCAAAATGTAGATTGCATTTTCTGACATTTGAGTACGCCATGTTAACATGATAAGAATCCGAGCAAACGCGGCCTAGGAATGCAATTTGCAATATAAGCAGATTACATAGGTCAGTTTGTCTAAGGAAGCAATTGTGGAATTAATATCTCAAAGTGAGCAAGTAACATGTGGTAATAAGAGTCTAAGAATATACAATTATAGGTGGTTTAATTTCGAGTTAGTTTTAAAACCCACCACTGGGACAGCAGGGTGCAGTCTCAAGGTCTCGGTCAATGCTACGTGGAGATAATGCATTTTCTCAACGGTCGAGTCAGTTATCTTCTCCATAAAGTGATCAATGTCAAGACCGTTTGGTTGGCAACAAGTGACATCCTTGATTTCTTATACAATGCTTTCCTGTACTAAAGGATACTTGCAGAGCATGTAGAGAACCATGGTACAGTGTTTGCACTCATGTCTTTGCTAGCGATTATAAAGTTCAGAATTATGTGTCTCAAGATATTGGTCATTTATATCCTCTGTCTCCTTCTTAAGGTGTATTTGGATTGGTGGTGATAGAAGTAACTTTTTTTCAATCTGATTTTTACAGAAGTCAGATTAGGTAAAAATTAGATGATATAATGTGATTTATGTTTGGATTGGGTTTTGTAAAAAAATCAGTTTAAGAAACTGAAACTTATTTAATTGATAAATAGAAAAGCAAGTTTGAATACAAAATGACTTAAAAGAACATTGATTTTATCAGGTAGTATATATCTAATATTATATATATAATGTGACCATTTTAAAAGAAGTAAGGAAAATAAAATTATTAAAAGTAAAGAAATTTAATTTATTATTAGAAAGAAATTATATAATGTGACCATTTTAAAGAAGTAAGGAAAATAAAATTACTAAAAATAAAGAAATTGAATTTATTATTAGAAAGAAATTAAGAAATTATATATATAATGTGACCATTTTAAAAAAAGTAAGAAAAATAAAATTACTAAAAAAACTCAAAATACTGTAACCTTCCTTCCCATTTCACTGTATCGGTATTTTGCCCACTGTGAAAAGCAAGATCCATCAGCTTCATCCCAAAAGTCCATTTGGACCAAAAGCTAGATTGCAAAAATGGTATGCCAAACATGACTTTAAAAAAAAAAAAAAGAGCTTTTGTTGGTTAAGATGCACGTTTGGGATCTCAAAGAGGCTCTTACTCTCTACCAAGTACCTTGAGAGTATGTCCTCCTTATCACTCTGCAAACCACAGGTTTTGACGTTGATCGATAATGATCTTTAAATTACTAGATGGAGAGTTTTACTTGTATTTCCTTTTTTTTTTTATTGGAGTGAAAAATTGAAATTTTGTATTTCAGAGAAAACGAAAGAGTTCATTCAAATTGTATAAAGGAAACTTCGAGGATGCAATAGGTGTTATTGAACTCACCGAATCCTGCTGAATTGCCGGCAATTCCCTTCTTGTCCTAATGAGTCCGTGCACGAAATCATCCATTAACTTGATGCTCTTCTTGAGGGAAGCTTTAGAACCAACGTTAAGAAACTTCTTGAGCAGCCAAGATGGATCAACATGGCGCCAATGCACTATTGCATTTGAATCGTCAAAGGCTTTCATGAATGCTCTTCCCTCATTGCTTGATCCCTCCAAGCAATTCAATTCCACTCCAAAGCCAACTTTAAAAATAGAGTCCAAGGTGCATCTCATCAGCATATCTTAGAGAGCGAACCAGAAGTACATCTTCAAAGCAAGTTCTTAGTTTCCTTATAATTCACTTACCTTGATTAGGTTGTTAAACATAATACAACACACTTTCAAATTACATTTAACCACTACATGTTTTGTCATGTTAGGTGTCCACATTTATAGTAACCGGTCTACATTTTAGTAACTTCCGTATAAAAATTAACGGAACTCTCAAGACTGGCCTGCATATCGAACACCTGATCGGCACGGCAAAATTCCGAGATAACTCCATCCATATTGGCGGCGTTCTGTCTGAAGACAGAGCAACTAAAGTCTCTAAGCACTCTCGCGGAAAATTCATAACTGGCAAGCTTCCTCTGCTGCCTCCACTTGTCACCATCGACCGCGAAAATCCCCAGTCCAGAAAGATCGCCGATGATTTGTTGGTTATACCGGCCCTTAGTGTAATTACCGAAAAGGGTTTTCAGCACGTGCTCGATGTTTCGCGTATCTGTAGTGTACAGCGCGCTGTGATCGGGAGCAACAAGTCGAGTTGGGTCCTTTCAGAGAAATAGTCATGGAGTCTGGTGAAATAGAGGAGCTGGCCAACGACGGTGCCTTTGACGGGAGGGTAAGCTGGGTCCTAAAGGGATTTTTCGACGAAGCAGGACAGAATGAGGAGAGAGGAAGCGAAGAGGAGGAAAAGAAAGGAAAACGAAGTGAGAATGAAGAGTGTGCAGAATACGGCCATGTTTTCTGATGATCGACGAATATGCGGGACGAGAATTCGAATGACAATGAAACGAGAAAAGTAACGGGCTAGGCCATCTATTGTGTGGGCTAGCCCATTTTATGTCGGTCAAGTCCAATAAGCATGAAGCCCATTTAGAAACTGCTAGGTCCTAAACTCCTCATGTCAACTGTCAAGCATTCATTCTAAATATAATTGGTACGCAATGAAAGTTTTTAGAAGGTAAGGAGAAGCAAAGCGGCGGTCAAAGCATTATCAGATAATGCCTTTAGATCCAGCAAGAAATGAAAAATGTTCATACTGCCTCCCTAACTTCCCAAATGAATCATTGTTGAGATTTTAGAACCAAGTTTTTGTTGATACGATTCTTGTAGTTCAAAAGATATCAAATAATCTTATTGAAGATTTTTTAAACTTGGAGTTGTGAGTTTGAATCCTCGGTAAAGAATATCAAGTACGTGAGTTATGGGGAAAGAAAAAAAGTGTCCAATGCACTAATTAAAGACCCTACATCGACGAGAAAATCATTTAAGGGAAGGCTTTGTGTGAAAGTCTTTGAGATTGTCGGATCACTTGGACACGGCAAATAAATCCCCAAATTTGGTTTTCTTCTCTGATTAGTTTGTTGAAATGTCAGGGGGATAGAGACCTTATTGAGAGTGACAGAAGAGCCTTGGCCTTGGTTTTCATTTTTGGGGCCAAAGAAATATTTGGTTAGAAAGCAAGTTTGTCGGAAAAATGAAGCGTTCATCTCTCTTGCCTTCTCAAACTACCTGCATTTATATTGCCTCTTCTACCCGTTTAATTGACAAATTCAAAGATAAACCTGAAACTTTTTTCTTGATGAAAATTTACATTTTCCAACAGTTCAATAACTAATGATGCCCACATTTATTTCCAAGATTTAGAGCCCGTTTGGAATGATTTATAAACAATTTTTAATTGTGATTTATAAAATACAAGATAAGTATATGAAATTTTTTTTATCTCAACTTATATAAATTGTGCTTATTGGTGCTTTTAAACATGATTCCAAACAGGACCTTAAACATACATGTTACTTAGTGGGAAAATAAACTAGACAATTTGCTCTGAAAATTACATTCACTTCTACAATTACAAACTACTCTGTTGAAATTGTCCATAAAAGTACGACTTATGAAATTTTAATTTTTATTTAATTATAAATTAACTGATCTATGTGGTTTTAAAGTTTTTTTCCACATATTCTTCTAGATTCAGCAACTTGTTTAATTCCCTTCCCCCGTTGTTCAAAAAAGGTTGGGATGAGACTTGAGAGAGTATAAACGCTAGAAATATTTTTGCAGGAAAGTCAAAAATTTTGAAACTATCATCACCTAGTCAAATTGAGGCACCGTTTGGATGGCATTGTAAACCTTGGTTTGGAAGCCCAAACCATAGTTTGCACAAAATACCATCCAAACAGCCAGACAAATTAAACAAACCTTGGTTCAGGTAAAACCATGGTTTCAACCGGTGAAACCATGGTTTGGACAGCAACATCTCTCATCTGCTTCTCGGGTCCAATTGCTGAAATGAACGGTGGGCCCCACCACAAATGACCAAAGCCTCCAATTATTCGGGTGTTCAATACTTACTCTGTGTTCAATAATTCCTCCCCTCGTTCACGCCTTCTCCCCAATCGGTCCACACAACACCCCACAATAATATATATTAATATTTTTGATAGTTGTTGTTACATTTACAATCTGTAAAGAAAATTAATATTTTTCTATTCTAAAAAAAATCATTTTTCTATAAACATATTTAATATTATGTTTTATAAATATATGTACACATATTAATTATGTATTAATTATATTATCTTATATATTATTAATTATGTTAGTAAAAATTTTTCATTAACAATTTTATTTCTTCAAATCAAAATAAATCATAAAATCTATCCCTTATATAATTATCATATTAACTTATACCCTTTTTGGTAATTTCTACATGTAAAAAGTGCTTCTGGTAATAACTATCTAAACACTCTCACTTCTCAGAATCACTTTTTCTCAGAATTTATTCTCCACAGAATCTATTCTCCAGCATCACTTTTCCAAACCACGGTTTGGTTTCATCCAAACACACCCTGACAAGCATGTGGTCCTTACTCTGTACGTTTATTTGACAAAACCAAAAGCCTCGATGCAGCTTTTTCAAGTTAATTTAGAAGCGTTTTATTTCGCATGTTTTTTCAGTCAAATTGCAAGACTTTCCGATTAGCGTTTTGCGAGATGTCTTTCAATGACTTTGTTAATTCTCCACCGTAGACGTTTTAGAAATACTTATTTTTATTTGAATGAAAATAATCACCATAAAAAACCGATATGTTCTATAGTTTGGAAACTTGAGTTATAATTTTGAAAAATAATGCTAGTAAATCATTTCTGTTATCAAAACATAAACGATATAAACCTTGTTACATTTTGCTACATTTTTTCAACATGAAATATAAAATCCAGTTGGAAATGGAACCTATCACACTCATTCAACTGTTGAATGAAGTCAGTCTCCTTTCTTTCTTGTACAACATTTTATTGACTAAATTAAATATAAAATTAATCAGGTGTTTCATTTTTAGCTAAGTCTCGAATCCATCAATCGCTGCAGCTCGAGAAGACTCAGTCCACTCCCATCTATATGAACTCCCCTAATATTCAAGATCCACTTGCCATGCAGAAAGTGATAGGCTTTTCGTAATAATGCATGTGATTAGGTCTGTCTCCTCTGACTCAGTCCACTCTTGAGACCAAAGCTTCGAAATATTATTTTTGACAATAAGATAGTTTTCCCATTGAAATAGCACAGGTGGAAATAAAGTTATAAATATACACGGGCTATCTGTGCTTCAAGGAAAAGCCACGAGAATGCACAGGCACGGCATGAATACTTCTCTGGGTGTTCGCTTCTCTATTCTCTTGTTGTTGTCTGAAATTGTAGGATTATGCTTTTGTGGAAATTCAAGCGTGGGATGCTTAGAACAAGAGAGGCAAGCTCTTCTCAAGTTCAAAGCAACCCTCACTACTGATCCATCAGATAGGCTTTCTTCTTGGAATTCCAGTGATTGCTGCCACTGGAATGCTGTGACCTGTGACAGAGTTACTGGCCATGTTCTCAAACTTGATCTCAGGAATCCATGTTATAGCTTACCAGTTGAAACTTGTGACTTTGGCCAGCAATCTGTGGGAGGTTTACACGTTGATGAATCTCTTGTGCAATTGGAACGCTTGAGTTACTTGGACTTGAGTGGAAACCAATTTCATGCTGCTCCAATTCCTCTCTTCTTTGCTTCGATGCATCAGCTGAGAAATCTCTCTCTCTCTAATGCTAATTTTAGCGGCAAGATTCCGCATAATCTTAGCAACCTCACCAACCTACTCCATCTTGATCTCAGCCTCAATGATTTCCAACTCAGTGACATGAACTGGGTTTCTAGGTTTCGGTCACTGCGAAGCCTTGACAT
Source organism: Neltuma alba (assembly GCF_004799145.2). NCBI lineage: Eukaryota > Viridiplantae > Streptophyta > Magnoliopsida > Fabales > Fabaceae > Neltuma > Neltuma alba. Next base: position 9,185 of record NW_021637156.1, on the reverse strand, counting down.
GCATGACGTCGACCTCGGGAAAACACATGATGTATTCCAGGTATTTTACAAGCTTCCTTCTCTATCTTATTTGAATTTAGCTGAGTGTGGAATTCACTCCCTGATCCCTCCTCCTCATCACTCTCCTAATTTCACCCACCTTCCAAGGATTCAAGTGCTCGATCTTACTTACAATTCACTTGAAAGTCGCAGTCTTGATGTTTTCCAAAACCTGACTTCTGTTAGATTTCTTTACCTTAGTTTCAACAATCTCAGTTCATTGCCATTGTGGTTCAGTAAATTTGATAAGCTTGAGGAACTAAATGGTGCTTACAATGGACTTCGAGGTCCGCTTCCCCTTGTTCTCAAAAATTTGTCTTCCATAAGAGTCCTTGACCTTTCTTCCAACCATCTTACGGGTTCTGTTCCATCTTGGTTAGGTGAGCTAACCAACCTTCACCAACTAGTCCTTTCCTCAAACAATTTCACTTCTTTAGAATCCTCTCTATCTTTGATTCTAAAGAACATGTGCCGTTTAAAAACATTAGATTTCTCAACGAACAACTTCCACGGAAAAGCATTTGGGAACTTTGAATCTGGATGTGTCACGTATGATCTTGAGCAGCTTGACTTGAGCTCGAACACATTTAATGACTCATTACCGAGCTGGTTAGGGGAGCTTGAAAATCTAAAGGAGCTTCATATATCTGAAAGCACATTCTATGGTCCCATTCCCTCTTCTCTCGGGAAATTGTCACAGTTGGCAAGACTTGAACTTGTTAACAATCATATGAATGGAACAATTCCTGAAAGTCTCACACAGCTTGTGAATCTAACTTTCTTGCGTCTTGCCGGAAATCAATTAGAAGGGTTTATTCCAAGCAGTCTCTCACAGTTGGTGAACCTGACTTTACTTGACCTTTCAAACAATCGTCTCAGAGGCACCATTCCCCGAAGCTTGGGCCAACTTGTGAAGTTGCAATACCTTGGTCTTGCCAATAATGGTTTACATGGTGACATTCCCGATAATTTTGGCCAACTTGTAAAACTAGTTGAATTAGATCTTTCTCTAAATAGTTTGAAAGGGTCAGTATCTGCTTTCGAGAGATGGTCATTTGAGCAGCTCACAATACTGAATCTCTTTGGAAACAGCATTAGCGGATCATTGCCTAAAAATATTGATGAGATAATGCCTGGGTTGGTGTATTTGCTTGTTGGGAATAACTCCATGAATGGTTCAATACCAAACTCATTGTGCAAAATTTCCACCTTGTTTCGACTTGATCTCTCAAGGAACAAATTTTCAGGTGAAATTCCAGATTGCTGGCAGGATAATCAAGGGTGGGATGAAATAAACCTGTCGTCCAACAAACTATCAGGTGGTATTCCAAGCACATTTAGTAATCTTTCCTCCCTGTTGTGGTTGCATTTGAACAATAACAGCCTTCATGGGGAGCTTCCAATGTCTTTAATGAATTTAAAGCAACTGGTGATTATTGATGTCGGTGAGAATCAATTTGTCGGAAGAATACCACCGTGGAATGGGGACACTTTTCCCATGTTACAAATTCTTAGACTACGACAAAACAAGTTGACCGGTAGAATTCCTTCACAGCTTTGTCAACTCCCATCACTTCAGATCTTGGACCTTGCAAGTAACAACTTAACGGGTTCAATACCTCACTGCATTGGTAATCTTAGTGGGATGATTAAATCCAACAGGTCAAATGAAGCCAAGGTAAAATTTGATTTCAATTTTTTCACAACAGACTTCACTGATGAGTGGCCTGCCGAGGATGTTAAACAAGTTGTGAAGGGGACAGAACTTGATTACATCAAAATATTGAAGTTTGTGGTGAACATGGATCTTTCTGATAACAATCTGGTAGGAGTTATTCCTAAAAGTATAACTCAGCTCACTAGACTGCACGGCTTAAATCTGTCGCACAACCATTTCAAAGGAAAGATTCCCGAAAGAATAGGAGATATTAAATCACTTGAATCTTTTGATATCTCTTGTAATAATTTTTCTGGTAGAATTCCAGAGACCATGCCTACTTTAACCTCATTGAGCCACTTAAACTTGTCATACAACAATCTTTCAGGACCAATTCCAACAGAAAACCAGTTTTTGACTTTGGGCGACCAACGGATTTATGCTGGCAACCCTTATCTTTGTGGATTTCCACTTCCAAATAAGTGTAATGGAGGTGATTTGGATGATCATGCTCATAAAAGTGAAGGCTCTAGAGATGACAAGGACGACAAGGATTCTGAGAAAGTGTGGTTTTATTTTGTCATAGCTGCTGGGTTTGCGATTGGCTTTTGGTCAGTCATTGGGACTCTCCTGTTAAAGAAGAGATGGAGATATGCTGTGTTTCGCCGAGTAGATGATGTGGCAGATGACATATATGTGTCCGTCGTATTGAAAGTAGCAAAGCTCAAGAGGATGATGAGAAATCATGTTGATGTTTGACCCCCTCCTAGTTTTGTGTCCCTTCTCTTTTTATTGTAACCAAGTGATGTATTATGCGTGTTTGCTAGCTTGTTGGAATAACTGTGCTTTTTTGTTAATTTATGTAATCTTTGTTTTATACTCCTCCTGTCCTAAATATAAAATTCATTTTGTTGTGTAAATTATACTACAAATGAGTCTTATATTTAAGACCAAAAGGTATATATATATAAATAGAATGTCCTCTTTATTTTGAGTACTTTTATTTTAATCCTAAATATAAGACCCTAATTTACTTTATCTCTTATATTTATTCAATTTTTTTCAAAGTAGTCATTATAATAATAGTAATACTGGCCAATATACTTGATTAGTAAAAATATTTTAGAAAAAATAACATCTATTTATTACAAATAACTAACTTAACTAATTTTCTTATTCTATTTAAATTAGCTAACTCTTATACTACCTCCGGTCTTTAATATAAAACCTTATTTGACTTTTATTTTAGTTTTAAATATAAGACTCTAATTTATTTTGTCTCTTATATTTATGTAATTTTTTTCAAGATAGTCCTTCTAATAATTGTAGTTTTAGTCAAAACATTTAATTGGTAAGGATATTTTAGGAAAGACAATACCTATTTATTACAAATAACTCATTTAACTTCTTTTCTTAATCTCTTCAAATTAATCAATTAGTTCTTATAATTAGAACCGGAAGTAGTATTAAGGATGAGAGGTAATGTATAGTTATCTCTCGTTTTTTTGTATATTTCTGTTTGCTCTCTGTGAATGTTTCAGAATATGCGCTGCAATTGAACAGCCTCTGCTAGCTTCTTACTCGGCGTTCATGTCGTTTTGTGTGCGTGCAGGTTACTCATAATTAAGCGACAAAAATGCAAAGTTGAAAAAACGAGAAAGAAACTACGACAAGAGTTGCCATGTGATTGCATGCAAATGCAACCTTCTGTTCGCATAATTAAAAATGCAATAATTTTTTTGGTCATTAAACAACATTAAAAAAATTGGAAGCGTTGGGGCAATTAAAAAAAAAAAATTTACGATGGCTTCAGCTTCAATGGCTACTCTGTTTTGTAAGTCAGGCTATCTTTCCTGAATTTGTAAAGCATAAAACAATGTTTTAAATTCATAACCCAAAAATTCAAAAAAAAAAAATCTATAATTTGGCATAGATAATGTTTTGCCTCAGGCGACTCGTGACTGTCACGTGCTGAAACACATAATATCGAAAATAAACCAAGGGTTTCTTCTGTCTGCAACAGCCTTGTCTTATAATGCTGAAAATAAAGTAGAAGAGTAGACTCATCCTAGCTATATTTTCTTCAGAGAGAGTTGGGAACCAAACTTTAGCCACTTATTTCAAAAAGTTCTTACTATTTATACATACCAATCTCAATTGGTAGATGACCCTTTTTTGTTAGTAAGTGCATTATAATTATACATAAATCGCCCCTTACCTTCATATTCTGAGCCCTAATGTGTAAGAAGCCAAAATGACTAGCAATCCTTGTGATTATCGTCTCAAAATGTGAAAAAATTCTCATCAAAATTCTAAAAATAAACTTAGATCACTATGAAATAATGCGTGTTCAATCTGTATCTGTAATAATAATAATTGTTTTAAAAAAAGAATCCACAGCTGAGAAACCTCTAATTTAATAATCAACAGATTCACCTGTATATTCAAAGAACTAATATGTATATATTCAAAATTTATTGCACACCCTGTTTCTCCCAGTACTTTCTCTGCCACGATTCAACCTGCAGAAGTGAACCCTGCTTTCTCCTTAAATGATGATGTAAAGATGGAGGGTCGTAGGGAGGAGGCAGAGTGCATGGATTGGAATTTGAAGGAGCCTTCACCATCGAATCCATCATGAACTTCTTTTCCAGCCCTTCTGCCTTACAAACCATGGCTTCTGCACACAGCTCAACAGCTTTCTCGCTCACCCTGGGCTTGTATCTCAGCAACTTAGCATACGAACTTAAAAGATGAAACATGTAATCATACACATACTCCATCTTCAACTCTTCTTGTACGAAATCACTCGCTGCTTTTCCTATCTCTTGTGCCTGCAGTTTCCACAAACATATTAACTCAGTGATCTTAGTTTTATATATACAACCACAATACAAGTCTTATCCCACTAAGTGGGATCAGTTATATGGAAGACAAGTCTTATCTTTGGCACTGGCTATAACACATAAGCAGGGTTTATAATTAGTGTGGAGTTTACCTTCTTTTTGTGGGTGTTTCCCCAATCAACCGCGAACTTAATGGATCTGCATTTGTCATCTTCCTTGATGGGCCAATAGTGGTGGAGTGGAAGCAAGCCTCTCGTGAAGAAGTCGTAGTAATGGGGCGTTACTAAGAAAGTGACAGAATCACAGGATAATATATATTTTTCACTCACGGACCAGGCAGACCCTTCAATGTAGATCTTATACCTGCATGCACGCATCACGAGTTTGCTTATTTTACAAACACGTATCAAGTGAACAATAATGCAAACTTGTTTAATATATTATTACCTGTGAGTGCATTGGCTGGCCAGGTCTGATTTCTTGAACCCTTGTCGAGATTCTGATATCCAATCCTGATATGATATATTGGAATATGGACGTGAGGCTTTGTGATGAATGAGAATAGTAAAGGTCACAGAGACACAGCTGAGAGAGAGAGAGAGAGAGACATGGTTAATTAGTTACCTGGGAGTATAAACGAGCATTCCAATCATGGGCTTGAGAGAGATTGCATTTAAGGAGGTCTTGTCTGGTTTCAGCAACGGCGGGATTGCCTTTCCAGTAAGCATAAGGCTCCCTTTTTGTCCATTTTGTTCTCTTGTTTCCTTCTTTCAACTCTCCCACAGTCTCTCCCATGGCTTTATGTTCACCTCTGGCCTTCATCATATTATTTTTATCATTATATTATCAATTATGTTTGGTTAAATTGATTCATAATACTAGTAGTTTCTGCTTTCTAGCGAGTTTATTAAAATGCATAAAAAATTTAAAAAGAAGTTAAAAATCCCGTTAAAAAACGTAAAGATACTTTAAAACGATCTTGTTCAGAATTTTTTGTATCAGTGGTTCGACCGATTCATTAAAGCAGGCAAAAGTTTGTGTCTTGTTCAACCTATTACTGTATCAAGGTGAAATGAATTGTATTATTCACAACATATGAATAAAATCACCTTTAAATTTATAAAATCGAAAATAAGAATCCCCGTTGAAAATAAAGCAATGGCATGAGCCATCATTTTATAATAAAACAACTGGATCATTCAAATAACTTATTCTTTGTTGGAACAAAGATTTTCATATCTTTTGAACATAATAAAAATTATATATGACTTCAGTGAAAGTCAATTAAATATTACTCCTCGTATTATAAGACCCAATTTGACTTTTATTTGGTCCTAATTATAAGACCCAATCCATTTTGTCTCTTATATTATGCATTTTTTTTCAGATAATCCTTCTAATAATGATAGTTTTAGCCAATATACTTAATTAGCAAGGATATGTTAGGAATGACAACACTTATTTATTATAAATAACAACTTAACTTACTTCCTTAATCTCCTCAAATAAGTCAATTGGGTCTTATAATTAGGACCGGAGGAGTATGTTCTGTTATTCTGTTTCTAATGACATTTTGAGCAGAAAAATATTTTTTTTAATATACATTATGAAGAAAATTTATAAAACCAGGAGATTAATCGGTATAGTTGACTGCAAAATTTGGGCAGTTGAACGAATTAACTCTAGTAGGTAAGAATTTGCAGAACAAACAAATAAATAAGAAGGTTGGTGACTTACCATCCCCAAAAGGACCAATCAGGGAAAACAATATCCAACGTGGCATCATCGGCACAGTAACGGAAAAGCGGAGGTGGTTCCGTGGCATTGGGTCCGCTATAGTCAACGGTCCTAATCACAGGCCAGTCCACGCAATCGAACATCAGCTCCAAATCAGGAACCTTCCCTGGGTACCTTCGCAACAACTGTAGGATCCCCCACAGGGTAAAAACGTCTCTCGTCTGAAAAGCCTTCGTGTACGTCTCCACATACGCCTTCCCTCCCACTATCACCAGTTTGAAATTCGCCGTCCTCTTCGCCCTCTTCACCATCTCCTCTGTGATTCCCGTGTGGGCCCACGGCCTCAGATCTTCGTGTATCCAACGAAGTACTCCGGACACGTGCCTCTCCTCTCTGACGGTCGTGATCATCTGATGAGGTAGGGTAGTTTCCTTGGCATTTTCCGGTGCGGCTGTATTCACTGCAATTCAGTGGAATTTCCACTTGCCTCCCGGAGTAGGAGTTGGTCATGTACGACGTGGTTCCCTGCTTGTGACCTGGGAAAATTATCTGTAAGAAAAACCTTTGTCAGCTCCTGTGGCTGTAAAATATGTTGTTTATTTGGCATCATCCTTAAAAATATCAAAGTTATTACCCCATAAGATTTGCAACCGACAAAAATTGAAGGTTAAGAAAAATGTAATCGACAAAAATAATGATATGATACGATAGGATCCCACACACAGTTAACATGAGCATTAAGTATCCACTATCCAATGACTACTTGAACAAGTGATGATAATTTGTTTGACCAGAACGAATACTGACAGTACCACTTACCGTGTTGCATGATTACATATTTTGACGAGGACAAAAAAGAAAAGTATATATGCTTTTCCCATTCATAGCACAAGCCATTTTCTTCTAGTTTAACTTACTTTTTAATTAATATTTTTGGTGCACACGAGGTAATTAAACTAGACTTATATTATACTGCTACATGGGAAGAGCATATATGATGCCGAAAGAAACAGTTCGGAATGAATAACATTGAAATTTTATAGAATCTATCATGCCTAATTGTAACGCTAGTTTATTCCGATGAGAATAATGCGCATAAACAAAGGAAGCAAAGTCAGTCGGGGGATTGAGACCAGAAATGGAAAGACCCAGTGCGCGCGATGTGGTCCCCACAAGTTCAAGTGCGCGCTAACGCGTGGCGCTATATCCTAGGGCTTTGTGGAAGTCACGAAATTTGAAAGGCACGAAAGTAGTTGCGGTCCCACAAGACTTATAGTAGCCACTTGTGCAGACACGTGGCTTCATTTCCACAAACGCTCCTTGTACCCCACCCCTGCACGAGTTAACCGACAATAGCGGCGCATGTCAACATTCAAAAATTTCGGGCATCAAAACGGTGATCACCCGAAACGACACGCCGTCGGAGCGACCTGAACTAGTGGGCCGTTTTTACTATTCTACTACAACGGCAGGAAGTCGTTTAAATAATTTGGGAGGGTAAATAAAGAAATGGTGTGCGTTGGGAATTCCGGGTGACAGGAAGGAAACGTGGAAACAATTAATGAGAAGAGACTTTAGAGAGCCAATCAAGGTTGGACGCAGGGACACATACCGTGGGATTAAGGAAACCGCGCAGACCAACAACGCGCCGACGACGAGGAAGATTGTGAACGCCAGAATTATAGAGGCTGGTCCGCCTGGTGACTTCATAAATGGTCGCCAGATCGTGTCTGGGAAATGACGGAAAGCCCACGATCCCATATTCTCGTACCCCTGAAACTGAACTGCGTCTGCAACCTCTGCCTCGCTCCCCCACACCCACCTCGCACTGTCCTCTGTATATTCCACATTCCTGCAAGATCCCACCTTTCTCACAGTCTCTTCACTGGCCTCGCTGAGTTTCTCAGCTACTGATTTGATCCCTCATACACGAAACTCCAGAGCCTCGAGAGACGGGGAGAGATTGCTCTGTAACAAGGATGAGAATCGATGGTCAGTATGATTGGCCTGGTGTTGAATCATCAGCTTATAACGATTTGAGAGAACCAAGAAGAACACAGAGAGAGGGAGAGAGCGAGGAGTAACCTTGGAGATTTTCTTTTCGTGGGGTTGGATTTGGTAAAGAACCTGTATGAAAAGATAGATTAACCTTTAGAGGGAAAAAGAAAACGGCAAGCAGATCGGATTGTTGGTTAATAGAAAGTTAGAACAGGGAAAGGAACTTAAAAAAAAATCAAAAGAGGGGAGGGGAGAGAAGAAGAACGGTGGGATGAAAATAATTGTGGGATCTTTGAGGTGGATCAGTGTGTGATGATTTGGTGACACTCACCTATTTATGTGATTACTTGTGTAATTATGTAGATAGACGTAGAAGAAAGAAGAAGAAAAAGTGGGATGGTGGTGGTGGTGGTGGACCCTAGAAATTATGAAACTTGCTGGCGAAGATCTTAAGAAGCATACAAAAGTTAGAGACTTACAGATTTAGCGGACTGTGTCTGATTCTGGGAATTTAGCTTCATGCCCTGTTTAGGAGCATCTCACTAATTTATATCTCTGTTTGGCTTTCTAGTTTCTAGTCTCCGGTTTTGCCTTTTCGTTCATTTTTCTCGTCACCATAAATCCTTTTTTTTTTTTTGGGGCATCGCCTGTCACCGTAAATCTACCCCCTCTCAACCGCAACTATTTTCAACAAGATATTAATTGATTGGGCCAGCGAAATATGAGACATCATTTGTTAGATTCCCAAAACGGCCACCCATGTCTGATAAATAAAACATTTTTATATTAATTGGAAAATACCAATTCGAAAACATTTTTTTTTTTTAAAAAAAGTCCTTTGAACTTGCAAGAATTCACCTAAATATAGTTTTTGCGACCAGGGCTCCCCTCAACTCAGAGGATCCGTG
>NW_021637155.1:0-24358 GCF_004799145.2 Neltuma alba | reverse complement strand
ATATTTTTGATAGTTGTTGTTACATTTACAATCTGTAAAGAAAATTAATATTTTTCTATTCTAAAAAAATCATTTTTCTATAAACATATTTAATATTATGTTTTATAAATATATGTACCAATTAATTATGTATTAATTATATTATCTATATATATTAATTATGTTAGTAAAAATTTTTCATTAACAATTTTATTTCTTCAAATCAAAAATAAATCATAAAATCTATCCCTTATAATTATCATATTAACTTATACCCTTTTTGGTAATTTCTACATGTAAAAAGTGCTTCTGGTATAACTATCTAAACACTCTCACTTCTCAGAAATCACTTTTTCTCAGAATTTATTCTCCACAGAATCTATTCTCCCAGCATCACTTTTCCAAACCACGGTTTGGTTTCATCCAAACACACACCCTGACAAGCATGTGGTCCTTACTCTGTACGTTTATTTGACAAAACCAAAAGCCTCGATGCAGCTTTTTCAAGTTATTTAGAAGCGTTTTATTTCGCATGTTTTTTTTCAGTCAAATTGCAAGACTTTCCGATTAGCGTTTTGCGAGATGTCTTTCAATGACTTTGTTAATTCTCCACCGTAGACGTTTATGAAATACTTATTTTTATTTGAATGAAAATAATCACCATAAAAAACCGATATGTTCTATAGTTTGGAAACTTGAGTTATAATTTTGAAAAATAATGCTAGTAAATCATTTCTGTTATCAAAACATAAACGATATAAACCTTGTTACATTTTGCTACATTTTTTCAACATGAAATATAAAATCCAGTTGGAAATGGAACCTATCACACTCATTCAACTGTTGAATGAAGTCAGTCTCCTTTCTTTCTTGTACAACATTTTATTGACTAAATTAAATATAAAATTAATCAGGTGTTTCATTTTTAGCTAAGTCTCGAATCCATCAATCGCTGCAGCTCGAGAAGACTCAGTCCACTCCCATCTATATGAACTCCCCTAATATTCAAGATCCACTTGCCATGCAGAAAGTGATAGGCTTTTCGTAATAATGCATGTGATTAGGTCTGTCTCCTCTGACTCAGTCCACTCTTGAGACCAAAGCTTCGAAATATTATTTTTGACAATAAGATAGTTTTCCCATTGAAATAGCACAGGTGGAAATAAAGTTATAAATATACACGGGCTATCTGTGCTTCAAGGAAAAGCCACGAGAATGCACAGGCACGGCATGAATACTTCTCTGGGTGTTCGCTTCTCTATTCTCTTGTTGTTGTCTGAAATTGTAGGATTATGCTTTTGTGGAAATTCAAGCGTGGGATGCTTAGAACAAGAGAGGCAAGCTCTTCTCAAGTTCAAAGCAACCCTCACTACTGATCCATCAGATAGGCTTTCTTCTTGGAATTCCAGTGATTGCTGCCACTGGAATGCTGTGACCTGTGACAGAGTTACTGGCCATGTTCTCAAACTTGATCTCAGGAATCCATGTTATAGCTTACCAGTTGAAACTTGTGACTTTGGCCAGCAATCTGTGGGAGGTTTACACGTTGATGAATCTCTTGTGCAATTGGAACGCTTGAGTTACTTGGACTTGAGTGGAAACCAATTTCATGCTGCTCCAATTCCTCTCTTCTTTGCTTCGATGCATCAGCTGAGAAATCTCTCTCTCTCTAATGCTAATTTTAGCGGCAAGATTCCGCATAATCTTAGCAACCTCACCAACCTACTCCATCTTGATCTCAGCCTCAATGATTTCCAACTCAGTGACATGAACTGGGTTTCTAGGTTTCGGTCACTGCGAAGCCTTGACATGCATGACGTCGACCTCGGGAAAACACATGATGTATTCCAGGTATTTTACAAGCTTCCTTCTCTATCTTATTTGAATTTAGCTGAGTGTGGAATTCACTCCCTGATCCCTCCTCCTCATCACTCTCCTAATTTCACCCACCTTCCAAGGATTCAAGTGCTCGATCTTACTTACAATTCACTTGAAAGTCGCAGTCTTGATGTTTTCCAAAACCTGACTTCTGTTAGATTTCTTTACCTTAGTTTCAACAATCTCAGTTCATTGCCATTGTGGTTCAGTAAATTTGATAAGCTTGAGGAACTAAATGGTGCTTACAATGGACTTCGAGGTCCGCTTCCCCTTGTTCTCAAAAATTTGTCTTCCATAAGAGTCCTTGACCTTTCTTCCAACCATCTTACGGGTTCTGTTCCATCTTGGTTAGGTGAGCTAACCAACCTTCACCAACTAGTCCTTTCCTCAAACAATTTCACTTCTTTAGAATCCTCTCTATCTTTGATTCTAAAGAACATGTGCCGTTTAAAAACATTAGATTTCTCAACGAACAACTTCCACGGAAAGCATTTGGGAACTTTGAATCTGGATGTGTCACGTATGATCTTGAGCAGCTTGACTTGAGCTCGAACACATTTAATGACTCATTACCGAGCTGGTTAGGGGAGCTTGAAAATCTAAAGGAGCTTCATATATCTGAAAGCACATTCTATGGTCCCATTCCCTCTTCTCTCGGGAAATTGTCACAGTTGGCAAGACTTGAACTTGTTAACAATCATATGAATGGAACAATTCCTGAAAGTCTCACACAGCTTGTGAATCTAACTTTCTTGCGTCTTGCCGGAAATCAATTAGAAGGGTTTATTCCAAGCAGTCTCTCACAGTTGGTGAACCTGACTTTACTTGACCTTTCAAACAATCGTCTCAGAGGCACCATTCCCCGAAGCTTGGGCCAACTTGTGAAGTTGCAATACCTTGGTCTTGCCAATAATGGTTTACATGGTGACATTCCCGATAATTTTGGCCAACTTGTAAAACTAGTTGAATTAGATCTTTCTCTAAATAGTTTGAAAGGGTCAGTATCTGCTTTCGAGAGATGGTCATTTGAGCAGCTCACAATACTGAATCTCTTTGGAAACAGCATTAGCGGATCATTGCCTAAAAATATTGATGAGATAATGCCTGGGTTGGTGTATTTGCTTGTTGGGAATAACTCCATGAATGGTTCAATACCAAACTCATTGTGCAAAATTTCCACCTTGTTTCGACTTGATCTCTCAAGGAACAAATTTTCAGGTGAAATTCCAGATTGCTGGCAGGATAATCAAGGGTGGGATGAAATAAACCTGTCGTCCAACAAACTATCAGGTGGTATTCCAAGCACATTTAGTAATCTTTCCTCCCTGTTGTGGTTGCATTTGAACAATAACAGCCTTCATGGGGAGCTTCCAATGTCTTTAATGAATTTAAAGCAACTGGTGATTATTGATGTCGGTGAGAATCAATTTGTCGGAAGAATACCACCGTGGAATGGGGACACTTTTCCCATGTTACAAATTCTTAGACTACGACAAAACAAGTTGACCGGTAGAATTCCTTCACAGCTTTGTCAACTCCCATCACTTCAGATCTTGGACCTTGCAAGTAACAACTTAACGGGTTCAATACCTCACTGCATTGGTAATCTTAGTGGGATGATTAAATCCAACAGGTCAAATGAAGCCAAGGTAAAATTTGATTTCAATTTTTTCACAACAGACTTCACTGATGAGTGGCCTGCCGAGGATGTTAAACAAGTTGTGAAGGGGACAGAACTTGATTACATCAAAATATTGAAGTTTGTGGTGAACATGGATCTTTCTGATAACAATCTGGTAGGAGTTATTCCTAAAAGTATAACTCAGCTCACTAGACTGCACGGCTTAAATCTGTCGCACAACCATTTCAAAGGAAAGATTCCCGAAAGAATAGGAGATATTAAATCACTTGAATCTTTTGATATCTCTTGTAATAATTTTTCTGGTAGAATTCCAGAGACCATGCCTACTTTAACCTCATTGAGCCACTTAAACTTGTCATACAACAATCTTTCAGGACCAATTCCAACAGAAAACCAGTTTTTGACTTTGGGCGACCAACGGATTTATGCTGGCAACCCTTATCTTTGTGGATTTCCACTTCCAAATAAGTGTAATGGAGGTGATTTGGATGATCATGCTCATAAAAGTGAAGGCTCTAGAGATGACAAGGACGACAAGGATTCTGAGAAAGTGTGGTTTTATTTTGTCATAGCTGCTGGGTTTGCGATTGGCTTTTGGTCAGTCATTGGGACTCTCCTGTTAAAGAAGAGATGGAGATATGCTGTGTTTCGCCGAGTAGATGATGTGGCAGATGACATATATGTGTCCGTCGTATTGAAAGTAGCAAAGCTCAAGAGGATGATGAGAAATCATGTTGATGTTTGACCCCCTCCTAGTTTTGTGTCCCTTCTCTTTTTATTGTAACCAAGTGATGTATTATGCGTGTTTGCTAGCTTGTTGGAATAACTGTGCTTTTTTGTTAATTTATGTAATCTTTGTTTTATACTCCTCCTGTCCTAAATATAAAATTCATTTTGTTGTGTAAATTATACTACAAATGAGTCTTATATTTAAGACCAAAAGGTATATATATATAAATAGAATGTCCTCTTTATTTTGAGTACTTTTATTTTAATCCTAAATATAAGACCCTAATTTACTTTATCTCTTATATTTATTCAATTTTTTTCAAAGTAGTCATTATAATAATAGTAATACTGGCCAATATACTTGATTAGTAAAAATATTTTAGAAAAAATAACATCTATTTATTACAAATAACTAACTTAACTAATTTTCTTATTCTATTTAAATTAGCTAACTCTTATACTACCTCCGGTCTTTAATATAAAACCTTATTTGACTTTTATTTTAGTTTTAAATATAAGACTCTAATTTATTTTGTCTCTTATATTTATGTAATTTTTTTCAAGATAGTCCTTCTAATAATTGTAGTTTTAGTCAAAACATTTAATTGGTAAGGATATTTTAGGAAAGACAATACCTATTTATTACAAATAACTCATTTAACTTCTTTTCTTAATCTCTTCAAATTAATCAATTAGTTCTTATAATTAGAACCGGAAGTAGTATTAAGGATGAGAGGTAATGTATAGTTATCTCTCGTTTTTTTGTATATTTCTGTTTGCTCTCTGTGAATGTTTCAGAATATGCGCTGCAATTGAACAGCCTCTGCTAGCTTCTTACTCGGCGTTCATGTCGTTTTGTGTGCGTGCAGGTTACTCATAATTAAGCGACAAAAATGCAAAGTTGAAAAAACGAGAAAGAAACTACGACAAGAGTTGCCATGTGATTGCATGCAAATGCAACCTTCTGTTCGCATAATTAAAAATGCAATAATTTTTTTGGTCATTAAACAACATTAAAAAATTGGAAGCGTTGGGGCAATTAAAAAAAAAAAATTTACGATGGCTTCAGCTTCAATGGCTACTCTGTTTTGTAAGTCAGGCTATCTTTCCTGAATTTGTAAAGCATAAAACAATGTTTTAAATTCATAACCCAAAAATTCAAAAAAAAAAAATCTATAATTTGGCATAGATAATGTTTTGCCTCAGGCGACTCGTGACTGTCACGTGCTGAAACACATAATATCGAAAATAAACCAAGGGTTTCTTCTGTCTGCAACAGCCTTGTCTTATAATGCTGAAAATAAAGTAGAAGAGTAGACTCATCCTAGCTATATTTTCTTCAGAGAGAGTTGGGAACCAAACTTTAGCCACTTATTTCAAAAAGTTCTTACTATTTATACATACCAATCTCAATTGGTAGATGACCCTTTTTTGTTAGTAAGTGCATTATAATTATACATAAATCGCCCCTTACCTTCATATTCTGAGCCCTAATGTGTAAGAAGCCAAAATGACTAGCAATCCTTGTGATTATCGTCTCAAAATGTGAAAAAATTCTCATCAAAATTCTAAAAATAAACTTAGATCACTATGAAATAATGCGTGTTCAATCTGTATCTGTAATAATAATAATTGTTTTAAAAAAAGAATCCACAGCTGAGAAACCTCTAATTTAATAATCAACAGATTCACCTGTATATTCAAAGAACTAATATGTATATATTCAAAATTTATTGCACACCCTGTTTCTCCCAGTACTTTCTCTGCCACGATTCAACCTGCAGAAGTGAACCCTGCTTTCTCCTTAAATGATGATGTAAAGATGGAGGGTCGTAGGGAGGAGGCAGAGTGCATGGATTGGAATTTGAAGGAGCCTTCACCATCGAATCCATCATGAACTTCTTTTCCAGCCCTTCTGCCTTACAAACCATGGCTTCTGCACACAGCTCAACAGCTTTCTCGCTCACCCTGGGCTTGTATCTCAGCAACTTAGCATACGAACTTAAAAGATGAAACATGTAATCATACACATACTCCATCTTCAACTCTTCTTGTACGAAATCACTCGCTGCTTTTCCTATCTCTTGTGCCTGCAGTTTCCACAAACAATATTAACTCAGTGATCTTAGTTTTATATATACAACCACAATACAAGTCTTATCCCACTAAGTGGGATCAGTTATATGGAAGACAAGTCTTATCTTTGGCACTGGCTATAACACATAAGCAGGGTTTATAATTAGTGTGGAGTTTACCTTCTTTTTGTGGGTGTTTCCCCAATCAACCGCGAACTTAATGGATCTGCATTTGTCATCTTCCTTGATGGGCCAATAGTGGTGGAGTGGAAGCAAGCCTCTCGTGAAGAAGTCGTAGTAATGGGGCGTTACTAAGAAAGTGACAGAATCACAGGATAATATATATTTTTCACTCACGGACCAGGCAGACCCTTCAATGTAGATCTTATACCTGCATGCACGCATCACGAGTTTGCTTATTTTACAAACACGTATCAAGTGAACAATAATGCAAACTTGTTTAATATATTATTACCTGTGAGTGCATTGGCTGGCCAGGTCTGATTTCTTGAACCCTTGTCGAGATTCTGATATCCAATCCTGATATGATATATTGGAATATGGACGTGAGGCTTTGTGATGAATGAGAATAGTAAAGGTCACAGAGACACAGCTGAGAGAGAGAGAGAGAGAGACATGGTTAATTAGTTACCTGGGAGTATAAACGAGCATTCCAATCATGGGCTTGAGAGAGATTGCATTTAAGGAGGTCTTGTCTGGTTTCAGCAACGGCGGGATTGCCTTTCCAGTAAGCATAAGGCTCCCTTTTTGTCCATTTTGTTCTCTTGTTTCCTTCTTTCAACTCTCCCAACAGTCTCTCCCATGGCTTTATGTTCACCTCTGGCCTTCATCATATTATTTTTATCATTATATTATCAATTATGTTTGGTTAAATTGATTCATAATACTAGTAGTTTCTGCTTTCTAGCGAGTTTATTAAAATGCATAAAAAATTTAAAAAGAAGTTAAAAATCCCGTTAAAAAACGTAAAGATACTTTAAAAAACGATCTTGTTCAGAATTTTTTGTATCAGTGGTTCGACCGATTCATTAAAGCAGGCAAAAGTTTGTGTCTTGTTCAACCTATTACTGTATCAAGGTGAAATGAATTGTATTATTCACAACATATGAATAAAATCACCTTTAAATTTTATAAAATCGAAAATAAGAATCCCCGTTGAAAATAAAGCAATGGCATGAGCCATCATTTTATAATAAAACAACTGGATCATTCAAATAACTTATTCTTTGTTGGAACAAAGATTTTCATATCTTTTGAACATAATAAAAATTATATATGACTTCAGTGAAAGTCAATTAAATATGTACTCCTCCGGTCCTTATTATAAGACCCAATTTGACTTTTTATTTGGTCCTAATTATAAGACCCAATCCATTTTGTCTCTTATATTTATGCATTTTTTTTCAAGATAATCCTTCTAATAATGATAGTTTTAGCCAATATACTTAATTAGCAAGGATATGTTAGGAATGACAACACTTATTTATTATAAATAACCAACTTAACTTACTTCCTTAATCTCCTCAAATAAGTCAATTGGGTCTTATAATTAGGACCGGAGGAGTATGTTCTGTTATTCTGTTTCTAATGACATTTTGAGCAGAAAAATAATTTTTTAATATACATTATGAAGAAAATTTATAAAACCAGGAGATTAATCGGTATAGTTGACTGCAAAATTTAGGCAGTTGAACGAATTAACTCTAGTAGGTAAGAATTTGCAGAACAAACAAATAAATAAGAAGGGTTGGTGACTTACCATCCCCAAAAGGACCAATCAGGGAAAACAATATCCAACGTGGCATCATCGGCACAGTAACGGAAAAGCGGAGGTGGTTCCGTGGCATTGGGTCCGCTATAGTCAACGGTCCTAATCACAGGCCAGTCCACGCAATCGAACATCAGCTCCAAATCAGGAACCTTCCCTGGGTACCTTCGCAACAACTGTAGGATCCCCCACAGGGTAAAAACGTCTCTCGTCTGAAAAGCCTTCGTGTACGTCTCCACATACGCCTTCCCTCCCACTATCACCAGTTTGAAATTCGCCGTCCTCTTCGCCCTCTTCACCATCTCCTCTGTGATTCCCGTGTGGGCCCATGGCCTCAGATCTTCGTGTATCCAACGGAAGTACTCCGGACACGTGCCTGCTCCTTGACGGTCGTGATCATCTGATGAGGTAGGGTAGTTTCCTTGGCATTTTCCGGTGCGGCTGTATTCACTGCAATTCAGTGGAATTTCCACTTGCCTCCCGGAGTAGGAATTGGTCATGTACGACGTGGTTCCCTGCTTGTGACCTGGGAAAATTATCTGTAAGAAAAACCTTTGTCAGCTCCTGTGGCTGTAAAATATGTTGTTTATTTGGCATCATCCTTAAAAATATCAAAGTTTATTACCCCATAAGATTTGCAACCGACAAAAATTGAAGGTTAAGAAAAATGTAATCGACAAAAATTAATGATATGATACGATAGGATCCCACACACAGTTAACATGAGCATTAAGTATCCACTATCCAATGACTACTTGAACAAGTGATGATAATTTGTTTGACCAGAACGAATACTGACAGTACCACTTACCGTGTTGCATGATTACATATTTTGACGAGGACAAAAAAGAAAAGTATATATGCTTTTCCCATTCATAGCACAAGCCATTTTCTTCTAGTTTAACTTACTTTTTAATTAATATTTTTGGTGCACACGAGGTAATTAAACTAGACTTATATTATACTGCTACATGGGAAGAGCATATATGATGCCGAAAGAAACAGTTCGGAATGAATAACGTTGAAATTTATTAGAATCTATTATGCCTAATTGTAACGCTAGTTTATTCCGATGAGAATAATGCGCATAAATAAAGGAAGCAAAGTCAGTCGGGGGATTGAGACCAGAAATGGAAAGACCCAGTGCGCGCGATGTGGTCCCCACAAGTTCAAGTGCGCGCTAACGCGTGGCGCTATATCCTAGGGCTTTGTGGAAGTCACGAAATTTGAAAGGCACGAAAGTAGTTGCGGTCCCACAAGACTTATACTAGCCACTTGTGCAGACACGTGGCTTCATTTCCACAAACGCTCCTTGTACCCCCTGCACGAGTTAACCGACAATAGCGGCGCATGTCAACATTCAAAAATTTCGGGCATCAAAACGGTGATCACCCGAAACGACACGCCGTCGGAGCGACCTGAACTAGTGGGCCGTTTTACTATTCTACTACAACGGCAGGAAGTCGTTTAAATAATTTGGGAGGGTAAATAAAGAAATGGTGTGCGTTGGGAATTCCGGGTGACAGGAAGGAAACGTGGAAACAATTAATGAGAAGAGACTTTAGAGAGCCAATCAAGGTTGGACGCAGGGACACATACCGTGGGATTAAGGAAACGCGAGCAGACCAACGCGCCGACGACGAGGAAGATTGTGAACGCCAGAATTATAGAGGCTGGTCCGCCTGGTGACTTCATAAATGGTCGCCAGATCGTGTCTGGGAAATGACGGAAAGCCCACGATCCCATATTCTCGTACCCCTGAAACTGCGTCTGCAACCTCTGCCTCGCTCCCCCACACCCACCTCGCACTGTCCTCTGTATATTCCACATTCCTGCAAGATCCCACCTTTCTCACAGTCTCTTCACTGGCCTCGCTGAGTTTCTCAGCTACTGATTTGATCCTCATACACGAAACTCCAGAGCCTCGAGAGACGGGGAGAGATTGCTCTGTAACAAGGATGAGAATCGATGGTCAGTATGATTGGCCTGGTGTTGAATCATCAGCTTATAACGATTTGAGAGAACCAAGAAGAACACAGAGAGAGGGAGAGAGCGAGGAGTAACCTTGGAGATTTTCTTTTCGTGGGGTTGGATTTGGTAAAGAACCTGTATGAAAAGATAGATTAACCTTTAGAGGGGAAAAAGAAAACGGCAAGCAGATCGGATTGTTGGTTAATAGAAAGTTAGAACAGGGAAAGGAACTTAAAAAAGAAATCAAAAGAGGGGAGGGGAGAGAAGAAGAACGGTGGGATGAAAATAATTGTGGGATCTTTGAGGTGGGATCAGTGTGTGATGATTTGGTGACACTCACCTATTTATGTGATTACTTGTGTAATTATGTAGATAGACGTAGAAGAAAGAAGAAGAAAAAGTGGGATGGTGGTGGTGGAACTGGACCTAGAAATTATGAAACTTGCTGGCGAAGATCTTAAGAAGCATACAAAAGTTAGAGACTTACAGATTTAGCGGACTGTGTCTGATTCTGGGAATTTAGCTTCATGCCCTGTTTAGGAGCATCTCACTAATTTATATCTCTGTTTGGCTTTCTAGTTTCTAGTCTCCGGTTTGCCTTTTCGTTCATTTTTCTCGTCAGCATAAATCCTTTTTTTTTTTTTGGGGCATCGCCTGTCACCGTAAATCTACCCCCTCTCAACCGCAACTATTTTCAACAAGATATTAATTGATTGGGCCAGCGAAATATGAGACATCATTTGTTAGATTCCCAAAACGGCCACCCATGTCTGACTAAATAAAACCATTTTTATATTAATTGGAAAA
This sequence comes from Neltuma alba, assembly GCF_004799145.2. Classification (NCBI taxonomy): domain Eukaryota; kingdom Viridiplantae; phylum Streptophyta; class Magnoliopsida; order Fabales; family Fabaceae; genus Neltuma; species Neltuma alba. The sequence goes on along the minus strand of NW_021637155.1, from coordinate 13,488 downwards.
TACCAATTCGAAAACATTTTTTTTTTTTAAAAAAAGTCCTTTGAACTTGCAAGAATTCACCTAAATAGTAGTTTTTGCGACCAGGGCTCCCCTCAACTCAGAGGATCCGTGAATTGATAATTTAGACAATTTAAAATTCACATTTAAAGTCGTTCATTTCCAGTGCAAATCTCTTTTAAGCTCGTGATTGAGAAATTATTATTAAATCCAAATAATTTAAGTTAATGAATTTATTATAAATTTGGTAGTACTTCTCCCGTATTAATATAGAACCTAATTGTGAAGTTGATGTTTTACAAGCTTATTAATCTTTTTTTAAATTAATTCTATTAACATTCCCTTTATAATAATCAAGTAGGAGAAGGAGAAAGCGTTTTAGAAAAAAATATATTATATTAACTAATTTAATTAATATTTTTAATCTACTGAAATTAGTTAATTATGTTTTAGAATATCATATTTGGGCGAAATGAGATTAAACTGGAGCCTAATAAGTTGTGTCTAGAGAGTAAAATGGAAATTGGAAAATAAAGGAAAGAATGAATATTACTTCTTCGGTTACAGAGAAATTTCGGAATCCGGGGGTTTGAGTGCTGGGGATCAAGAGGATAGGGATTAGGAGGAGTTCAAATGCAAGATGTCTGAAAATGAAGATGACAATAATGTTGTGTCGTACAGTTGTTATCCTCTGAAATGGAAGCTTGAAAACGACAACTGTGTGATCATAAAATAAAAGGGAAACGACACCTTATGTTGTTCCAAGTGGAAGCAATGACTCATCGGTTGTTATCTCCATTAACTTTTCGGCGACTTCATTAAACTTTTTGGTCAACAACTTTAACTGTTACTCGAGAAGACCCTCCATTTTCTGAAAATTAAACAGATTCTCGAGAAGACCCTCCATTTTCTTCACCATTCGTTCCAGTTTGGTTGGTCTTTTTCGAAGTAACTTCATAATTGTATCATTCCTTGTTTAACCAATCATAACTCACTATTTATTATTTTATTCTGAATACTGATGAAGTGGTGATTAATATTCCCATAGATTTGTCTTTACTTTCAAGATGCCTTTAAATGTAAATGCTCCCCCTACATCCAGGTATTTTAACATTCATAACTGCATAAAAATCATGACATCTAAAAAAAAAAAAAAAAGCTTTGTCTTTTTTTCCCCCTACATCACGCACTTGCCCCTCCAATTTTCGTAATATTAGCGTATGGAACCTACAACCTTCTGTAAATATATTTATTTGAACAATTAGTCATGAATCATATTATAATTATACAAACGTAAAGTATATTTTAAGGCACGAGCAAAACAGTAAGCACCTCAGGATTTTCTCTCACTCAGCTAGCCATTATTTATGCATTGAATTAAATCAATAATGAATTACATGAATGACATTATGGCATAGCCTATACATACACTATCTCTGATTTTTAATATAAGAGTTAGTTAATTAATTTAAGTAGATTAAAAAAGTTTGTTAAGTTAGTTGTTTGTAATAAATATGTGTTGTCTTTCTTAAAATACCCTTGTTAATCTTGTCTATTAACTAAAACTACTATTTGATAAAATATTTAATATGTGCTATCACTGGAAGGATTACTTTAAAAATAAATAAATAAATATAAGAGACAAAGTAGTTTGAAGTCTTATATTGACAATAAAATTAAAAATTAAATTAACTCATATATTAAAAAGGAGAGGTATTATAAGTTAATTTTGGTGACTTCTCCTTCATTTGCCTAAATTTGAAAACTAGGGGTGGGGTTGGGGACTCACCGCCTCCCCCACTCGATGCGGTCATTGTCCATTAAAGCACCCCGCTTGAGCCTTGGACCCAGCCTCATCACATTGGGCTATATACTGGGCAAGTGAATAAATTTGGACCAATGGTATTCAGCCTAACCCTAGCCTATGCCAAGGGTGGCCCTGGCTCCTAATCCGTGCTTCCCATTCTTTTTTCTCTTTATACGAGATACTTTTTTTGGCATAACTTGTTTCCATTTACAAAAAGAACGCTTAACTATACATATGTGGAATGAGAGGATAGAATTGTATAGACAGCAATGCTCCAGCACGCCTTAAAACTTATTTTGTCTGTTTTTTTTTTTTTTAGTGGGCTGGCCTTAAGGTCTTTCCAGCCAATTATCAATAGCTAATCCCTTTTGACTTTTGAGGCACATGTATTATAGAAGCGGGCTTTCGTCCGTTTTAACAAGATATTTTTCATACACATGATTAGGACTCGATCGGACTCCTAACAATATATTATCTCATATTCTTAATATAAGAGCTAGTTAATTAATTTGAATAGATTAAAAAAGTTAGTTAAATTAGTTATTTGTAATAAATAAGCTCTGTTTTTTCAAAAATATCTTCACTAATCAAGTGTATTGATTAGAACTACTATTATTATAAGCACTGACTTGAAAAAATGGAATAAATATGAGAAATAAAATGGATTATGGTCTTATATTTAGGATGAAAATAATAATCAAACGAGCTCTTATATTAAAAACCGGAGGCGGTACTTAAATGACCCAATTATCTATTAACCATATCAAACTTTATTGATAGCTTGTTTTGCTTTTGATCAATCTAGTCTTGAGTGTGGTGTAAAAATGGGTCATTCTTTTTTTAAAAAACATTATTTTTAAGCTGATTAGAATAGAAGATTACAACAAACCGGAAATCCCAAATCAATTGTAATTTAGTTAGATGCAATTATATTACAAACACTGGTGACATGTAAAAATTACTTGGATTATATGGTCGATTGGATGAATCGAGAAGGGGGTTAGTCCAAAGTGTGAGTGAAAAATGAAAAGCAGAAGAAGAGGACCCCAGCACTAACAAGTTGGCCAAGCGGAATAAAAGCGGGTCTCAAGGCGATTGGTGGAAAAATATTATCAGTTAGGATTAAGATAGAATGAAGAAGGATATATATATATATATATATTACTTTCAGTCTTTAATATAAGATCTCATTTGACTTTTATTTTGGTCCTACATATAATATCTAAATTCACTTTGTTTCTCATATTTATCCTTTTTTTTTTCAAGATAACTCTTCTAATAATAATAATTATAGCTAATAAACTTGATTAGCAAAGATGTTTTAGGAAAAACAACACTTATTTATTACAAATAGTTAACTTATTTTTTTAATCTACTCAAATTAGTTAACTAACTCTTATATTTAGAATTGGAGGTAGTGTTAAAATGAGATGAAATATACGAAAGTAGACAAAATAAACACAATCCGAGATTCAAGAAGGCATAATTGAAAGAACAGGAAGGTTGAACTGGAGTTGGATAGGAATAAGGATTAGAGCACAAAAAGGACATGACACTTCACACAGCTGTCGATTTTGAAAGATATGTATCATATAATCCCTCCTTTTCAAAAGAAAAGAAAAGAATTCATTGTATTTCCTTTATTTTCTGTTCTGTTATTGATTACTTTTAGATTTCAAAAATACATTATATTGTGCGTGTACATGTATGTATGTAATTTGGGGGGGTTGTAATTAAGTGGTAAGGAAAGGGACATGACGTGAGTTATTTGTGACTCACAGTGAGCCTTCGGCAGCTTCGAAAATAATAAAAGGAGGCGTTACCTCAAAATCTCTGTCACCCTCACCCTTCCCATCACTGTGCTTCCTTCTTCCTTTACATCCATCTCTCTCGATTCTTTCTCTTTTTTCCAATTTCTTTCTTTATACTTATTACTTGGATTGAATTTGATTATTGTTTAACCCAATTTTTTTCCTCATCCCTCTGTCTACACTCCAAAAGAAGTTTTTTCTTTAGAAAATATGACTTTTTATATTAATTAATTATCCAATCTGAAGTATTTTAATTTACAATAACTGATTTTTAATTATATCTGAAAATATCCTAAATTAAATTCCCAAAAATACTTGAAAAGCCGAATATACTTTCATGCAAAATAAATTATTCACAAGTTATAAATATTAGAGCTTATATTTTTCATATTTCATGCCGTGTGCAGGTTTTTAAATAGAAAAATGCATCCTTTTTTTTTTTTGGGTTAAGGGTTTCACATCCAAAACTGTTTAATTAATCAAGAAAGTAAAAAACAATATGTGTTGGGTATAATTAATTAAGGGGGAAAATTAAGCAAAATGAGTTGGGAGCGTGCAAATAAATGATGGCCCTGAAAAGGTTTGACCGATCATCAATGGATGGACACAGTTTTTGTAGCACAAATCAGCTACATATATCCCCACACACCCCTTTTCCTTTTTAGCTTTTTCACCTGAATCAAATTAAAGTATATGTTTTGTTATACCATTCAGAAAATAACTTAATCCACGTATATTTATTTCTAATAAAAAACTCACACTATTCATAAATATATAGAACTATTAACTCTTTTATATAGTTCATAACCGACTTGAACTTCTTAAAAGACAGAGCTAACTGTTAATTCAATGCGAGGAGGAGCGAAACAAATCATAGGATCAAAGAATTTTTGTTCTCCCTAAAAACAGAAGCTGCTCTATATGTGTGTGTGTCTTTGTGTGTGTGTGTGTGTGTAGGATGTGTGTTTAAGATGGTTAGAAGAAAGATTTAGTCATAATCAATAAGTAGTAGGTACCAAAATATTTCATTTGTTTATGAGATTGAGTTTTATTCCGTTAACTCCCACTTGAGACACAATCATATCATAGCAGCTCGTTTTCTAAATCGAAAAGTGAATGACACACTTTAATTATGAGACTATACAAAAGTGCTGGGGGAATTAAGTGCATGAATAATTAGGATCATTTAATTTGATGAAACGAGTTAATTAACTTGCCTAATTAACGTCCGACCCGCAGCCGCATAGAGCGTGGAAGAAAGGTCCTTCACAACATTTTACAGCCACAATCTGAAACGACATAAAGCCTTTCAATTTCTGTCCAAACAACACAACAAAAGAGAAAGACAGCGACTCCATTGTTCACATTTAATGAAGCATTCCATCATTCCCCGCACACACAGAGCACAGCCCCCTCATCGGAATTTCAAATAGTTTCAGAGATATACACAAAGATTTATATTCATACATGCGCACCATTGTCCAATTTGATTCTAAATGTAGGTCATTTGCAAGAAAAAGTTTTGGCCATAGATATAAGTTATTTGTAATATATTTAATACTTGCTTTTTAATTTTATCCTTATTTAATTATTATCGTAAAGAAAGAAAGAAGGGAGAGATATGAACATGATTTGTAAATGTAAAGATAAAACTTTAATGAGAGTAAAATAAAAAATATTATCAATTTGACATATTTCTTAATATATCAAAATGGGTTACAAGTGATTTATATTAAGGATCAGGGTGATATAGATGAGATAGATAGATAAGATATGTGTAGTAACTTTTTTTTTTCCCCGAGTGAATGGATATATGTGGTAATTAATAATGGAGAGGGGGAGAGCGGGAAGAGGGTAAGTGACAGTTTTGTCCTTCCACGCGTGAATGGGGGAGTTCAAAACCCAAGGCTTTATAAAGGGACGCTTGGGAGGGTTTTGTTTAAGCAGATATATCACTTTGATCGAAGCCAAAGGGTCACCACTGTTACCACCCTTCACCTCCATTCTTCTCCTCCCGCTGCTATCCTCATTATTCCATTCTTCTTCTTCTTCGGATCTTCTCTCTCTCAGCTAATCCCACTATGTCGACGGTCACGGTAATTTAGTTCTTCATTCCTTATTCTCTTTCTCTTTCTTTCTCTGTGTTCCATGCACACACAAGCACGTATGTACAATGTGAAAAAAAAAAATGGTGTGGTCTAGCTAGCTAGTTTGGGAAAATATGATCATCAAGAGAGAAATCGATGGATAATTTAGATATGTATTGTTGTGTTAACTGTGGGATCTGATGATGCAGACTGTAGAGGTAAGAGTTCCGAATCTGGACTGTGAGGGATGTGCCTCCAAGTTAAAGAGGGCTCTCTTCAAGCTTAAAGGTACTTTCCAACTTTTTTTGCTTTTGATGAATGCCGTGGGGCTTCCTTGTGCTAAAATGAACACGCACGCTTAGAAAGCGCAACACACAAAGAATACCCCTTTCCAATAGAGTCATCATATATTACCAGTCTTGTTCATGATGATGAGATTCACTTTGGTTTTCCAAATGATCTATGTTGTTTTTTTTTTGGGGGGGTCATCAAAAACCTTGGTGCATCAGAAACAGAGTATATAGAAAAGGCCAATACTAGCGTTAATAATGATACTGGTAGATGCTAGCAGATATATTTCTTGTTTCTGTACGTAGACAATATAGCAAGTCTGCAAAAGGAAAAAAAAAACCAATGAATAATTTAATAGATGACATGCAACATAAATTATATCAAAATTGCACTAATCACCGCGTCAAATTGTCAATATAGTGTAGCTTGCTTTTGAGTTCCATGTTTTGGCATGAAACTCGAGATCTAGCTTTTATTTTATTTTATTTAAAAAAACACACTAGAGATGAGTTAGATGATACTACCTCCAGTTTAATTATAAGATCTTATTTGCAGTCTACAAATAAGTTTTATAATTAGAACCAAAGGTAATATTATAGATTTATACTATCTCCGATCCTTAATAAAAGACCTTATTTGACTTTTATTTTGGTCCAAATATAAAATCCCAATCCACTTTATCTATCATATTCATGTTTTTTTTTCAAGTTAGTCCTTCTAACAATGGTAGTTCTAACCAATATACTTGATTAGCAAGGATATATTTGGAAAGATAACATCTATTTATTATAAATAACTAACTTAACTTCTTTCTTAATCTCTTCAAATTAGTCAACTAGATCTTATAATTAAGGCTGAAGGTAGTATTATAGGTTCATCTTCAATAAATCAAATGAAAGAATTAGGCGAAGAGAAGTACTGGAAGTGACGCCTTGCCCAGCACCCAAATAAAACCTACTCTATAATGAATGAAAATTTGAATCCCTGCCCAAGAAGATGCTCACATTTAGTACTTAACAATGTCTCAAAAGGAATTGTCTTTAATAGAAAAATACTTATGCTACCAAAAATTTTTTTGGATGAACTAAGAAAGTAGAAACTGATCCAACATGGAAAGATTGACAAAAGAACCATAATTAGAAGATTTTTTTGGGGGGGGGGGGGTGCGAGGTTGTGAAATTGAACTAGATCTGAAAAGGAGCACAAAAAGTGTTGTCTCTGTCCTGCTTTATAGATTGAGCTGCCTCATATTCTCCAATGTCACTATTTTACCTAATTTATTGTAAACTGTTCGCCACATAGATATGTCTTAAATTTATGTATACACATGAAATAAACAAATAAGAGACAGCATTTAAAGCGATGATGACATGTGAACATGATGGACACAGGAGTGGAGGAGGTGGAGGTCGAGATAGAAGAACAGAAGGTAACAGCGAGAGGGCATGGAGTGGAGTTAGAGAGGAAGGTGTTGAGAGCCATCAAGAGAGCCGGCAAAGTTGCAGAGCCATGGCCTTATTCTGGAACCCTCTCTCAGTTTACGACGTCGTTGCACAAGTACCCCACCTACATCCTCAACCACTACTACAACGACTCCTCCAAATCGGAGGCCTCCAATGGCGTCCACACCTTCTTCCACACTCCTTCTCTCTACTCCGTCGCCGCCTCCTCCGATGAACCCTTTGCTTCCCTCTTCAGCGACGAAAACCCTCACGCCTGCTCCCTCATGTAATGTATCCTTCTCATAATGCTTAGCTATTTCTCTATGATCTACAGAAGCAAGTTATCTAATTTGTGTAAAGCCTAGCCATTGTATTATCTAAGTTTTTACCATGTCGTATGAAATTAAACCACGTTGGTCGGTTGGTCCATCTCCTGTAACTTCTTTGAATTGTGTTTCAATTTGAAAAAGATCGTCCGAGAGTGGGCCAGCCATGAATGGAATTGAATTTGAATGGCTTATTAATTAGCTTGGGAAGCAGGTGGGGTTTGGCAACCCAGCTTTTTTCTGTAACTTTATCAGCTGATGATAATGTTGGATCTGAGTCTGACGATGATATATATATATGTGGCCATATGTTCAAAATCATCCTCCCTTTTACAGGCAAACGTAGGGACTTTAAAGATTCCCTTTACATCTCTTTTTTCTGATCCTGAGTGACAAGTACAAATTGGACAGATCAAGAGCCCATAAAATGATCTTAAATAATTTAGAAGAAATTAACAATACGTGATGTACCAATGTATGATTTAATCCTTATTTCTCATTATACGTTTCAAAGATATATATATATATATTTGAATACACTCTTCTATTCAAATAATAGATGATATTCGTTAAAAGCGATGTCGATCGATACAATTCAATACTAGAAGGTATATTGGGATGCTTTTATATGTATTGAGACTCAAGAGCAGTCACATTTGAATTAGCAGCTAAACGTTATATTTAATTTAATTAATACTAGTAGCTGGTCATATTATAATCCAACAAAGTTAATAGTTACTGTAGGGTGGTCAAAATGATACTCTCTCATTGCTCTTGGAAGTCGACTCTCCTCATCAAATTTTCACCACAAAAACACTGCAAATCATCCATTAATTTCCGATCTCGATCGCTAAATATACAATGACAGTATTGGACTTTAAAATAACAATTTTTTTAAGACATTTAAAACCAGCGATCGAGTACATATAAACGTTCTTGCAAATTATCTTGTTCAATGGATTTTTTTAATGGCCGACATAATGTAGCATAATTAAATTGAAAATATATTAGTGTACCTCAAAGCATTATTGCAACAAAAAAGAGCATCATATACTTTCTTTTGAGGAACATTACAATGTATTATAGTCATATAATACCTCTAGTCCTAATTATAAGACCCCGTTTATAATCTACAAACGAGGTCTTATAAATATAATCGAATATAATATATATTAATTTATTCTTAAAGATGGAATACAAACGGATGAGGGAAACAATTGAGAGATAATTTTGTTTTATATAGGATGATAAATTTGATTGAGATCAAGTGGACTTAATTAAATTTTTTATATTATATATATGTCGTTTTTCAAAGGTTTCTGGGACGGCATGACAAAACATATAGTTGCAAACATTTCCAGAACAGACATTGTTACGTAATGGAAGAATATTATATACGTGTGAGTATGTAAACCAGTGCCGCTGCCAGGTTGTGAAGAAGACAAAGCTTAATTTATAAATTATAAAATATACTCAAAAGCACACTTACTTTTGTCTCGACAAGGAAATATTTTAGGATCATGCATGCGCGCCGTTGGCATTGATGATAAAAAATATCCATTTAAAAATTTCACATCATAATGGGCCATGGGCCAGAATCGGGAAGCCCATAAGAGATTCAGGCCCATAAAAGCGCGAAGCTATTTCAAGATCAAACATTCCTGCGGCTGCTATCCCAAAGGCCGAGACAGAAAATGGCATTCAATGGGTCCCTCTCTTAGATGTACGGGTGTGTTTGGGTGACACACCAAACCATGGTTTGGGGTGGTTTGGTGTGTCACCCAAACACCCCCTCTAAAAATCAAAACCATAGTTTTGGAAAAAACAAAATTTTTTTGCTTTTGGAGAAAAAAGGGAGAGTGTGAGAGCCTATATGATATGTATCTTGTTATTTTTTTATAAACATATTTTTTGATAAACATATTTAATCTTATATTTTATAAATATATATACACATTAATTATTTATTAATTATATTATCTTATGTATTATTAATTATGTTGGTAAAAAATATATTATTAACAATTTTATTCCTTCAAATTAAAATATATCATAAAATCTATTTTTCTGTAATTATCATATTAACTTATGTTTTTTTTTTAGTAATTTGTATATATAAAAAGTGCTTCTGATAACAACTATCCAAACACTCTCACTTCTCAGAATCACTTTTTTATAAAATCTATTCTTCACAGAATCTATTCTTCCCAAAATCTATTCTCCAGAATCACTTTTCTAAACCACGGTTTGGTTTCATCCAAACACGCCCGTAGTCTCGCACTCCCACGCACTCATAAATATCACTCCTTCTTAAACCTTACGCTTTCGAGACACTTCATCCCACGCAAATTTTCAACTCTTCTTTTGCCTTCCTGCTCTCTCTCGTCATCAACTCTTCTTCCTCCTTCAATGGCTCAGGTACTTCTCTTCCTTTATCATCCGATTTATCTGAATGATTCAGAAAAGTTCGACTTTTTCACTTTAGCCTTCTTTTTCATCTTCTTTCTGCCCGTGTTTGGATCTGTAGCAGAAGGTGGTGTTGAAGGTCATGACTATGACTGATGATAAGACGAAGCAGAAAGCAATAGAAGCAGCTGCAGATATCTATGGTGCTTGAAATTCCATCTTCCCCTTCACACAAGAACTCATTTTTCTGCGTTCAATAATGGAATTTAACCCAGGAATCATCTGATTTATTGGTCGGTGATTTTTTTTTTTTTTAATATCAATTAGGGGTTGATTCGATCGCTGCGGATATTAAGGATCAGAAGCTGACTGTGATAGGCCAAATGGACACAGTGGCAGTAGTGAAGAAGCTGAAGAAGGTGGGAAAGATTGATATCCTATCCGTTGGACCTGCCAAGGAAGAGAAGAAAGAAGAGAAGAAAGAGGAGAAGAAAGAAGAGAAGAAGGAAGAGAAGAAAGAGGAGAAGAAGGAAGAGAAGAAGTAAAAGGACAATAATTACATATTGTCTGTCGTCTTCTTCAAATTCTCCCCCCTTTTCAATTTTCAAGTTTTCTGATAATTTCCGTATGCACAGAAGCCATGGCTATCTATATGGTAAAAGCATTGCCGTAGCTTTTTCTTTCTTTCTTTCTTTTTTTTCTTTTTTGCTGTGGGTTTATCTTCAAAATCTAGGGTCACAGTTTTCTTCTTGTTCGGCAGAATCAGCAGTGCAAAAACTCAGATAGTCGACAATTTTGTGTGGGTTTCATTTTGCATTTAATGTAGTTATTAGTGGCGTATGAAATAAGGAATAATTTATTATGCAATTGGCTCTTTTGGCACTGATAATATCGATGGATTTTGCCATGTTTGTGAAAAGAAAAGAGGTTGGTATGGAAGGTCAAGAAAATTTGGGCATCACGAAATCCTTTTTGAGTTTGTGGGTCATTTTCTAGAATGGCACCAAAGTTCAGAAGGGGCCAAGGAATCCAACCCTGGAGTGATAAAAGAAATGAATGGGGACAAAAGTGGTCTTCAAATGATTCTGTTGAGAGGGAGAGATGACTCATGGACACACAAGATTGTTTGATGAGCTAAGCACTTTCATTAATCCTTTTGCTCATGTCACTTGGTTAGGTTAGGTTATAAATGGTCAGTTTATGAATAGAATTTTCCGTTTTGGATTTGTTAATCTTACGCCTCACAACTTCACGCGTGTTGAAGGAAAAGAATTTGGTTGATATGATCACTAGAAGTTTAATTTCTCAATGTAATGCAACAAAACGTTGGTCATACCTGAATTTGCCTTGATTAATTATGTTATTTTCAGAAATTTTATCAGCACGGCCGACTCTGCTTGTAACACTCAAACACCTAAAATGGCAGGTGGCCCAAAAAATTTACGGGAAAAAAATGGCAATCCCGTAGTAGACAAAGAAAAATGGAACTTGAATTGTATGAGCAAACCCTTTAGGAGGAAATAGGGTAGCAAAGCGCTTCCAGAGGTTGCATTCAATGCAGATAGAGCATCAACACGTGGCTGACACACAAATTTGTCATGACAGGGAATGGCATAAAAGCTTCTTCAGCATTTAAATATTTAACTGAGAAAAAATGCCAAAAAAAAGTTTAAAATTATTAAATGCTAAATAAAAAATATCAACAAAAATTTATTGTTATTTACAAATTCAGATCAAGCACCAAATAAAATGTTATCAAATCTGATTTGAAATTTAATAATTTTTAACTTTTTTTGGTCATTTTCCCTTTGACTAATTTACTAGAGCAGCATGGGTCCATCTTAGGTTCCATCTTATCATCATCATCATCATTATTAAAAATTCAGCATACAAGTGATGAAGGTTAGCCTATCACAAAACAACATCAATTAAATATACCAATTAATGCATGCACTCCATAAAATAGAATATGGCATCCTATAATGAATGGAAAAAGTAGAATATCTGCTTGGCAAGCTGGCATCTTTGAGTCTTTGATTCCATGAGCTATATATGGAAGGACATGTGATCTTGGCACTTCAAAATTCTGTACACAACACCAAAAGCACCTACAAAACCTGCTGTGCAAGGCAATGGTCGAAACTAGCACAGGCAACAGCTACAGTTCAAAATGAGCTTGCGGCACTTTGACTGCTTTGGACTCTGCACAAGTATCCAGCTGAAAAATGTGCCATAAGAACTTCACGCTGACAGTGGAGAGGGGATGTGCTTTCAATCTTCACCTCGAGTGGACTAGGGGCTGTCATCTCTTAGGCCAAGAAAAACAAACCAAAAACCTTGAGCAAGTGTCAAGAAAGCATCAGTGAACATTTTACCAAGTCCATTGCTCTTGGAGCTAACCAATCACTTTAGATTTTCAGCTTCAGATATATCAGAATATTGGGATTGATTTCTTTGGAAAGTAGGAAATGAAATCTTAAATGCATCATCCAACGCGAAAGAGTATGCCTGTAAAATCATCTGAAGACGGAATGTAGCTTGAACAAAGTCTGAGGATACTCTAGCTGTAATTAAAAAAGAGAAGGTCAGAATTGCCCAATCAACCGGGCGACTTATTGTGATGCTATTCTCATCGCTTTAATCTCAAAGGAATAAACTTCTGAAGCGACCGCCCCCATCAAGCTACTTCAATTAACATTATCATGTTAAGGAGATCTAACCATATGCATCTCCAAGATACCACTAATGCAACAGATATGAGAAATTATTATCAGACTAAACTGGATACCACCCCATTTAAGAAACAGGATCCCCGGGTCGCTGGTTCAATGTGAATCATTGCTTAAAGTATAAGCTCACATTATCTTGGTTGCGTGATGCAAGCGGGCCCTAGGTTGATTTTCTACTTCACAATCTCAAATAGTCAAATATGTTGTCTTTGCTTTATATTTGTCAAGGTCTGAATTCTTTGGTAGACTGAACTATAAATATCTACCTTCGAAAACCTCATTGGTTCTTAAATTTACCCTGGAACCATTAGATCTAAAAACCAAAATTATGCATTACTAATCACAGCACCTCCTGAAACCCACCCTATGACGTCTGCCACTACCTTTGTCCTCAAATATTCACAATGAACCTTTGACCGACAAACTGTAAACCATTTATCCATCCAAGAGATCTCGAAACCTTGTTAAGTCCATAGACTATTGCTGTCCAATGCCACAGACAAATCCACCAGAAAATTGTAGTGACTATGACTGGTTCTTCACGGACATAAGATAAGCAGAAACAAAAAAGGATAGCTTCATTAGAAATAAA